>NW_015551200.1:19321-72542 GCF_001515605.1 Sinocyclocheilus anshuiensis | reverse complement strand
TCAACCCAGTCTCATAAAAATACGTACCTCTGGTTACATTTCTGCAGCACCGTTTTTACGTACCTTACTGCACGTTTCGCCACAGTTTCAAAGAGAAATGAACACTAGAGGCAGTAAAACTCCGACACCTTTTATTCCTTTTCACACAAATTTACTGAGTTTCGATTAATAAAGCGTAATTTTCGCACAATTTGAAGAATATCATGTTATGACTTCAAAACAATATTAATATGCTGGGAGATTTGAAAACTGTTGCTTTTGAACGTTAGCATCGCACATATCCAGCTTCATATCTATGGGTTTTCATCAACGGTAGGTTTGTTGGGTAGCTCACGAAATACAAAGAAGTACTTGAGAGGCGAGGAGCTCCGGTTCGAATCCCGTGTAACCACGGTTCGACAAAACAGTTCAAATCTGCATATAAGGAAGTTGAAATGGCACGGTTGCATCAACAAATGTGTTTTTATATCAGTTTTGCATTTGTTAACACTATTGGGTAGGTTTAGGGTTGGGTTTGGTGTAGGGCATATTTACAGCATGATAGAGCATTAACTTTTAGCGACAGTACACGGATATTTGAATTCTGAACCGCCGCAATACATACCAGAAGCAACATAATAAAAACACAGCAATACGTACCTATATCAACTTAATAAAAACGTACCAGGGTTCACATATTTAACCCGTGTTTTAGCTCCACTCAGTGGACATTTCTCTTTGAAACTGCGGCGAAACATGCAGTAAGGTATGTAAAAACGGTGTTGCACAAAAAGTACACAGAGG
This sequence comes from Sinocyclocheilus anshuiensis, assembly GCF_001515605.1. Lineage (NCBI taxonomy): Eukaryota > Metazoa > Chordata > Actinopteri > Cypriniformes > Cyprinidae > Sinocyclocheilus > Sinocyclocheilus anshuiensis. Next base: position 71,759 of record NW_015551200.1, on the reverse strand, counting down.
TATTTTTATGAGACCAGGTTGCATTTTTGGCAATCGGAATGAATGCAATCCAATTTCAGATTCTGAAAGCTGTTTATATGAAACAAACTTTACAATAAAATTCACATTTTCTTTTACATATGCATTACATATTACATTACACAAAATGTTGCCGCTTTCAGAAACAGAAAAATAACACTGCAATGTCACTGGAGCTACCACAAGCATAATTGTCATTTTTGCCTTTGACACATCTAAAAAGTAAGCTAAATATATGTCAGAAGAGCTTTTTTTTTTAGGTCTGGCTACTCCACTGACCAGTTCAAAACACAAGAGATTAAAAAAAAACACAGGCATGATCATAGTACTTAAACGTATGTAAACATAGGCACAAGGTTTTTTTTTTTTTTTTAATCCGATTGAGAAGATAGTCGATTCAATCGTTCACATGCTTCATTTTTTCTTTTTGATTGGATTATTTCAGGTCTATAGCACCCTTTCCAAGTTTCTTTTCAGATAGAGCTCAACTGAAGTGGATTTTCAATCCAGTTGAGCCATCAATTTGTTTACAAATGGAATATTTGGTTGCATTTAAACATGGCTAGAGAGACAAATTGTACATCTTCGATGAAAACATCAGGCAAATGTATAAATGTGTTTTGTCTTTAAAATATCTTCAGAATCACAGAGCAACTAGAACAGGTTTAGCATTGGATCGTGTCAATGGCTTTACATGTACAAAACATTCCTGAACACCTTATTCATCCATTCATTGGTCCCTTGACCTTCTGTTTTCATAACACTTACGCACTTTGAACAAAGATGTAAATTCTTGGAAGATGCACTGCGTCAGTGTTCTAGGTCATTAAAAACAAAAGGTTGTTTGTTATTACAGTTCAAACAGGAGAAATTCATCTTAGGAGGAGCCGGGGGGCTGAGGTAGCCCATCCATAACACGGGCATAACGCAACCAGTACAAAAGTGCTGAGTCAGTTAGTCATCAAAGCAGCCTTTCCTTGGAAGACAAACATCCTCAGAGGAAGGTCACTTGGCCCCATGTTTACGAGCAGAACAGCTTGCGTGTAGGCGCTTAAGCGACCCCAATAGCGTGATATTTAGCCCCTAAAATGCGAATTTTACCAGGGGAACCCCACCAAAAACGTGTATTTTATCCCACCGGAATGTGATTTTTACCGGGGGATCCCCCTCGAAATGCAATTGGGCTAGTTTTGGGCTAGTTTTGAGTAGCAATTGGGCGGGTTTTGTTGTGAAAACCTGGCAACCCTGGTGCAGAGTGTGTTTGTGCCAACACTGTAGCAGAGACAGACGCGTAAATCTTTTTTACAAGAGGATAAGACTTTATTGTATAAAGGCTGTGGTCCTTTAAAGTGAACACTGCATTGTGTCTGTAAAAACATTGCTAATGATCAAGGGCACATGTTATCTGCTGACGAATTTAAGAAATATAGGAAAACATAGAAAATGGTACTTTAAGTACAGGCATTGGAATTAAAAAAAACTATTAAACAACATATGACACCTCCCTCCTAATTAGCCAAACACCTCATGAGCCTGAGAAAGACTTTCTTTGCTCACAGTGTATTACAGTGTGCTGAAGAACCAGATGGTACATTTTACATTCAAGTACTTCATTCTGACAGCATTAAATCTGAAGTAGGCACATACAAGTGGGTAGGTTATTCATACGAATATACCCTTAACCATTGTTCTTCAACTTCCATGAAGCTTACCACAGGAATGTTCACATGTTTACTCAGGGTGTATTCACACCAGGAAAGTCCGCTAGTTCACTTGCTTTGGTCCGGACCAAATACAATGTTGATTTTTTTTGTTTGGTGCGGTTTGCTTTCACACTGCCCTTTTTGCAAGTGAACCAGAAACTGTAAACTAAACCACACGTGTGCTTAAGGTCATCCATTCATTGGTTCATCCATTCAACCGTACCAGAGTTCGTTTGGAAGAGACCACCTCTTCAGCTGGGTCTCGGTACGGTTGTTTGGTGCGCACCCAAGTGCGACTGCTGTATTCAAACCTGCCCAAAAGATCCACACAAAAGGGGGAAACGAACCCGAGTTCGATTCAATCGAACCAAACAAGACAGGTGTGAATAAACCTCAGAGAACTAAAGAATTATGTCAGAAAGAAGAGAGAGTTGCTCTAGACGAGTCAAAAGCCATAGTATTCTAAGATCAAGAGGCAACTATTTTTTTAATAATATATTTGTCATACAGTGCAGTTCAAAAAGTTTGTTGTCAGTAATATAAATTTTACAGAAATTAATACTTTTATTTACCAAGGACACATTTCATCAATCAAAAGTGACAGTACAGACACTTGTCGTTATAAAAGATCTCAAATTTGTTCTTTGAGCTTATTATACTGAAAAAAAACAGGGTTTCCATAAATATTAAGCAGCACAACTGTTTTTAACATTGATAATCATTAGAAATGTTTATTGAGCACAAAGTCAGCCTATTAAAATGGTTTCTGAAGGATCATGTGACTCTGAAGACTGGAGCAATGGCTGCTGAAAATTCAACTTCAAAATTCATCCATCACAAACAAAACATATATTAAAAGAGAAAACAGTTATTTTAAATTGTAATAATATTTCCCAATTTTACTGTTTCTACTGTATTTTGATCCAACAAGAGACTTAAATTTACGCATTTATAAATAAGTGACCACACAGAACACACTATCATTTATCATCAAGGACGTTGGTATGTCATGTAATTTGACTAGCTTCTACCAAGTGATAATTTTCAACAACACAACAATAAAAGATATGGGAACAATATTCTCTCATAAAGTTATCCTAATTATATACTATATTTAAGTAGTGCATCAGAACAGACTTCTGATTTTTGGCCATGATACAGCAGTTGAGAAGCACTGTATAGGCCAAATAAGGAGCTCAATAACAAGTCCTGACTCGTTACATAATGCATCATCGTTAGATTGACCAACCAGCATTGCATCAGTTGGCAGTGCACCAGAGCCTGGCAGACTCCATGATAATCCTGGATTTCTCTGCACAAGCACTGACATATATGTGCACTTACTACAGAAGACAAACCACTTTGACAGATAGGCTACTTCATTAAATAAAGTATTCTCAAAATGTTTCATTATATATTTGGCTATTTATGGAATTGCTGATGCTCACTGGAAACGTGATTAAATCTGCTATCTGGATTTAATCATATGTTTTATACAAGTTGCTTTGTATTTGTATGGGGGGGGGGCTCTGTTGTGATGTTGACTGTTTTGAACATGAAATTTGCCTGTCCCAGCTACAAGGTATGGAAGCCTATTTCTACAAAGACTAAAACATTGAAATTATGACATCCTAAATCATAGTTCTGAGATACAAGCCAAAATTAAGACATAATAAATTCATATTTGGTCTTTTTTATGTTAAAATTCAGAATTTGTTATCTCATATTTATGAATTAGTATCTCAATTTGATTTTTTATGTCATAATGATGACTTTTTGTCATAATTACACATTAAAGGGTTAGTTTACCCAAAAATGAAAATTAGGCTGCGTTTTACTCACCCCCGAGGCATCCTAGGTGTATATGACTTCTTCTTTCAGAAAAAAGTGTCTCACACAGCTCCGGGGGGTGAACAAAGGCCTTCTCGGCGCAAAGCCGACCTCATACGTCATTCCCCCGGAACTGCTTCTGTTTACAACAGTGAGCGCAAGCTAGATTCAAGTGATTATTACGCTTTGAATATGGATATTTTTCTTACAAAAACACATCGATTCACTACAGAAGGCCTTTGTTCACCCCCAGGAGCCATGTGATACACTTTTCCTTTATGGATGGGCGATTTTTATTTAAGTTCTTTTGGACTGATGCATGCATCCGCTGAGTGCCATGAAACAGCTTGAAATATCAAAGACAATTTTTAATATAACTCTGACTGGATTCGTCTGACAGAAGAAAGTCATATACACCTAGGATGCCTCGGGGGTGAGTAAAACGCAGCCTAATTTTCATTTTTGGGTGAACTAACCCTTTAAGAAGCCTCTTTTTCTTGTAGCAGAAGTGAGCCTCATTTTTATGTCTCAAAATAGATAGGAAATCCTCACCAACATGGGGCACATTCACACAAACATGATTTACAATACTATGAGAAATTTAGAACTGTTCAACATGAGTAAAGCATCACTAGTTAAACTAAAATATACCTTGAAAACACAGAGGTCTTATCAATGATGCAGTGTCGTCTGAAAATGATTTCTCCTCTTTTGAAGACTCACTATTTCAAAGGGTGCATGTGGGCATAAAAGCTTTTGCTGTTGCCATAGCAATGCAGTCAGCTGCATGACATCAAATAAACGCTTTTGACGTTAGCTACTGGTGACCTAGAAAAACCTACTGAATATGAAGACCCACGGGGCATCAAAACCAATAACTCATAAAAAACAGAAATCACACACCCAAGGACCCAAGGATTAAAACAAATATGGATATTCTTATAAAAACGTGTGCCATCTTGAGATTTGTCAAAGTATATTAAACAGTAACTTAATAATGTTCATAATGTGTTTTTAAAAGATGGATAGTATCCTCTTATAATGAGATCAAAAGGTACTTCTTGTAGAGCTTGAAAAGCCCTTTCTAACTTCCCTGTCATACAGTCTGCTGCCGAGTTCGCTCAGCTCATTATGTTGGTGGTCACTACTGTATTATTCAGATGGTTCCATGAGCGGATGTGTTCTAAATATAAAGCTTGTCCTTAACTGGTCCAGTGAATCAGACACCTCCCCCTCAAAACTCCCAAAGACTGATTAAAATTCCAGAGCTCCAGCCGAGCTGCCCTGCCACTGTCATGGGACGCCAACCTAAATTAACAACCTCGGGCAGCTAGTCAATCATCAGTCAAATGTTCATGATACACTAATGGAAAACAACTTGTCCATCACTTCTGATGCACTTGCTATGACCATTGTGCATGTGATACTCTTGAAAAAAAAAATATACATATACTTTTTTTTTTCAAATATAAAAGGAAATTGTTCACCAACAAAAGACATTTGACTTGTCATTTATGTATTTAGCAACAATAGAAAATAATTAACCAATAATGTGTGCTGTAAATATTGTATTTAAAAAGAGCTGATTTAGACCGTCACCAGTTTCGTTCCTGCATAAATCAGTGTTTTGTACAAATGTTGTAACGGTTGTAATAAACAAATAAAGCTCACAGCTTAAATAATTTGAAATCCATGTTGTCTATAATATATCACTGAGCCAAAATTACTGCAGCCACATAAGGTGAATATAAGGTCACTATAAAGTACAAGGCCAAAGACAATCATTCTAAAGCCCTTTTTTTTTTACAAACCTCCCATGATCTGCCTTCATTCCTTTAGCAAAAAGATCATGCGTTACAGCAGAGAAGGTGGATGAGAGATCGGACTAATATAAGTTTGCATAGAACAAAAGCACTGCAACAAAAAATCAATTTGGCTTTGGCACATTGTAATTGCATTAATCCTTAAAGCTCATCTCATTGGAGTTAAGTCTCTGCACTGATCTCATGTGTCGACTGGCTCTGGTGCACAGTCCTGTGGAGAAAGCCATTGTTCGACACGCATATGTTAGCATAATATTAGGCCTTGATCCTCCTGTGTGTCTGTGGGCAAGCTGGATTCTCCTAGGTTTCATTAGGCAGAGAAAGTATGCATGCTGCCCAAAACTTTACTGAATATGATCTCCAACTGTTAGTATCCTCAGGACTGAGAGGAAGTTGCTTTAAAGAGCAACTGTCAGTTTGCTGCATGGCCCTGTACAGCTAAACATAAACCTAAATGAATGTCAACCACTTGAATATTGAATACTGGTTTGCAGTACTTAATTAATCAATTTAGTTTTTAATAAATTAAATTAAGTTCATCAAAAATAGATGATACGAAAATGCAGGCAAATTTTGAATAAATGAATAAAATGCAGTTTTAAATACCACACACTAAAGTGGTGCAAATATTGCCCTCTTCATTTGCATCCTGTACTACTCCTGTCCTTCACTGTTATACACAAATGACAGATCAGTAAAGAATATCACAACCCATCAAAGGGCAAGGAAGTGGCAACATGACAAACTGTTACGACAAATTGATTATTTGTGCCACATGAAAGATGTAGCTGTCTGTTTCCTCATGCATTTGGCTCTATAAGTAACTGAATAAGTCATTTGCTACTTGGCAAGCTTTGCATTCCTCCTCATTCTGTATCAACTCTATCTGATGTGGTAAATTCGTCAAGAGCACCATTTAATTACCTCTGTTAAATATTTTCAGGCATTATACTGAATATTGAAACTGGGTGACTAACAATAAAGGAAATTGACAACTTTTGTTTTGAGCAAAAATATTTTCAAACAGTCTCAGGGTTTACAAAAATAAGTATTTATGTAAATGGCAAGCTACATTATCAGTGACAGCAAAACAGCAGTTTTGTTGCAATGTCCAGATGCTTATTGGTGAGCTGAAAATATAAGAATCAAACACACCGAGGAATGTGTCAATGTGTCAAAACTTTATCCAACATCTTTTGTTCTTCAAACAGAATAAAGGGAATATGATTTGCTTACTGCATTGTGATCCCCGAGCGGTTTTTCAATCAGTGTCCCAAATATGGTGGGCTGCAAAAAAAGTAGAAATCAATCAATCAATCGAGGAACACAAAAGTTGACACAAAGGTCATGAGGAAAGTGTAACAAGTTTAAGTTTCCTTCTACATTAAATGAGGATGTATAAATATCACATGATGTTGTCATGATCACAGGCAATTCAGACGGCTGACCGATAAGCTAGATTAGAGTCATTAGGCAAAGTTAGTTACTGCAAACTCAAGTTACATAAGAGCTCAAACTGCACCCAGACCCGTAACATAGCATTAGAAAAGCTTTACAAACAGAACACGATACAATCACACATTCACATCCTCTTATTTATTGAAATTTTTTAGGATATTAAAGCTTAAAGATTTTTGACGATTGCATCACTGTTTGCCATTAACTGAGCTTTGCCTAATGATTTATTAATCATATTTTGCATACCACATGAGTATTTTTACTGCACAGCCAATATGCATCCGAACAATATTATAGACACTGTTCTAGTATCCATATCATTTCCCATGCTTCATGGAAAGTGTCATTATATTCACACTTGACATATTGCAAAAGTGACATGGATTCAGTGCTAAAACTGGGAAGAGAGATGCTGACCATTCAATATGTGAATGCTTCGTTTTATCAGCTTTATTGAACCATTCCATAATTAAGCAATCATTATGCCCAACATCAACCTTTGAGAGAATATTTAATAAATCAGACTGATTTATTAGCTTTACTTATTATTTTATTAGCAGTGTTACTGCAGTGGAGTAATTTTCCACAGTGCAACATGTTTCCTGAGGCTGTTGTCCAGAACACAGGACACTTCAAGTCTAACAACCCCCGTGATATTTAATGACTGTGGCTAAGGAATAATGACCATAATAAAAGAGCGGAATTCATTATTTGAGTGAGCAGGTGTCTATGTCAAGATTAATGGAAAATGTGTGACTGTAATATAGACATAAAAGAAAGAGGAGCTCGTTTGGCTAATTAAAGTCTAGACCTTCAAATAACAAATGAGACAACATGGCAGAAAGCATCTCAACCTGCAAGTCCATCGGTCAGTGATCCAAAGCAATTAACAAAACAACAGTGCTACATTACAGCACCCGGTGGCTCCGGCAGAGAATGAGAAAATGACAGAATAGGCAGCAAAGCAAGTCATGCATGTAATTAAAACCATTCCACTAATACAACGGCTGCAATCGTAATGGGCTACACTAACAATCCTTCTTCCCCTGTAAAACTACTTGAGTTGCAAGTCCTGTCTTGCATTTATTGTAGTTGGTTGTGTCAGAAATGTAATCCATGTTGACTTAATCGGAAGGATGTTTGGAGTTTGGCACAGCTGGAAAGAATGTGATCTCATGGATAATCTAAGGGCTGGATCATTCATCGGCCTATTGATTATAATCTGTCTTCAGTTCCACAGCCTGTTTTTAATATCATGTTGTCTAGCTCAGTATGAATGGTAACACTTTACAACAACGTTAACATTACTTCATTCAATAGAAATCTGTCTGTCTGTCTTTCTATCTATCTATCTATCTATCTATCTATATCTATCTATCTGTCTGTCTGTCTGTCTGTCTATCTATCTATCTATCTATCTATCTATCTATCATGGTGTGATAACATAGTTTATATTTTGAGATAGTACTGTATATAGTATAGTGGCCTATGTAGTATATTAATAATATAACATTAACCTAGATCAATAAATTCTGTAACAAGAAATGTTTAGATGCCTAATGTATGAACTAATGTTAACAAATTGAGTCTTATTTTAAAGTGTTAACGAAAGCATTCAGGGACTTTAATTTCAAGCCACCATGGTTTTTAATACTTAGAGGACTTGGCTTTAACACATTGTATTTGCTTCAACAACTGCCAAGCATGTCTAGGGCTGCTCCAAGGCTAGATTCAAGTTTTCCAGTAATCTTCATAATCTTCAACCATGCAAACAACACGGTCTGAAGGGCAGAACAGGAATCCGCCATCCTCAGGTGCCAGGAACCAGACATTTCACACACAGTTTGCTCACTGGAACACCAGTTCCTGGCACTGAAGGAGCCAAACTGTGTCTACTGAGGTTTCTGCTTTAATGGAAACACTGGGGGAATCCATGCTGCTGCCACAGGTGCACCAGACCCCTCTAATCACACAGATGATTGCCTCTTCTGTCACACTGACGTCTGTGTGAAAAACAGATGCTCACCTACATGTTATCTCAGGAAATTGCATTCCCTATAATTCAAGAATCAACTATTAACTCTGCAAATATAGTGACAAACAAGACAAGCATAATGAAATCATCCTCCTTCCACTGCCATTTAAACTGTCAAAGCATAAATTCAAGTCATCAGGTTGATTACGAGCTCCTTCTGTGTGATTTTAAATAAATGATTGATTGACTGCTATTGTGAGCAAACTTGGTGAGCTTGAGTGAAATTTATACTTTGTGAATGGAACTAACTGTAGGGTAAAGGGTCAAAGAAAGATTTCTCAAATGAATGGATCTTTCAGATTTAGACTTTAGACAGACAGGTCTGAATCAATCCTTAGCATTTACTTATAAATCTCTGTCTGAGAGCAGACAGTTGAAGGATGTCTGGCAGGTCTGAAAGTTGTCGATTAGTCATCCTGAAGTGTTGTGTCTCTTCTGGGATTCATTCATTTAGAATGCAGTCGTGCTACTCAAACTGAAGATATTTCTGAAACCATGTGAACACAAAATCAAAGAAGTGCTAAAGCCTGGAGTTTAATTCTTAATTCTGAATTTTACTCAGCAAGGATACATTAAACTGATCAAAAGAGTCAGTAAAGACCGTTATGTTACAAAAGATTTCTATGTTAAATAAACGCTGTTCTTTTGAACTTTGTATTCAAAGAATTCTAAAAAAAAATCCATCCACAAAATATTGCGCAGCACAACCATTTTTAACATTGATAATAAAATTCGTGTGACACTGAAGACTGGAGCAATGGCTGATGAAAATTTACATCAATTTTCAGATTTACCATCACTGGAATAAATTACTTTAAAAAATATATTAAAGAGTTATATTTAAACAGTAATAATATTTCACAATATTACTGTATTTTTCATCAAATAGATGCAGCCTTGGTGAACATAACTTTTTTTTTTGGTGAACATAGAGACTTTTTCAAAAACATTAAATATATATATACAGTGGGTACGGAAAGTATTCAGACCCCCTTAAATTTTTCACTCTTTGTTATATTGCAGCCATTTGCTAAAATCATTTAAGTTAATTTTTTTTCCTCATTAATGTACACACAGCACCCCATATTGACAGAAAAACACAGAATCGTTGACATTTTTGCAGATTTATTAAAAAAGAAAAACTGAAATATCACATGGTCCTAAGTATTCAGACCCTTTGCTCAGTATTTAGTAGAAGCACCCTTTTGATCTAATACAGCCATGAGTCTTTTTGGGAAAGATGCAACAAGCATTTCTCGCCTTATCTTGGTAACTCTGCTATTAAACACTTTCAGGTTGTATAAAATAATCATGGGATCATTTTATACCAGCAAATAGAGAATTCTTATAATGTTATCAGCAACAAAACAATCAATGGGGTTTGTGGGCGTCCTGCAAGACAGAATGAACTACAGACTTACAATAACCAAATGAGATGATGTGACTCCCACTACAAGTCACACCTACTATCAACCAAAGGTAAAATGTTTATTTTTTATTTTTTTTTAATTAGATTAATGAAATATGTTTGCATGATCGAATTTTGCTGTCATCTCAGTATGGAGTATGAAACATGATCGCGGGGTATTACAGAAAGATCTTAATTTTAGAATCCTCTCTTATCTGTTAGGTATATGGCAATTTCAGTTAGGACCTCATTTAGGACAAAAGCTATTAGAGAACAACATTTCCTAAGTGCATCATATCTCAACTAAAGATAGGAAAAGGGTATTACAGAAGCATCCTAAGTCAACAAAAATATGGATAATAAACTTAACTTTAGGACAACCCCACTGGTGTCCTAATTTCAAACCTTCTTAAAATGAAAATGACAGTGTGGCCTCTTCTAGAGAACAGTGTTTCTTAAGTAAAAGAAGTAAGCACAGGAGACTCAGCTGCTTGCATTAGCTCAGTATGACCCAGTGTGTGATAACGTCAGCCCTGTTTATGTTGGGTCAAAGGTAAGCTTAAACTCACACTTTAGTGGCAAGCAGCAAAACGCCAAGGGCTGTGTGTGCCTGTGTGTGTGTGAATGAATGAGTGTTTCAGCATCTTAGATAGTACCCAACATTCTTCGAATACAAACATCATCCAAATTTGCAAAAAATAAATAAATAAATCATAGTTCTGGAATCCCTCCTAAGTAGGCATATTTTTTATGAGTATAAAAATCTTCTCAGTTCTACCTGAGACCCAGAACATAACTTATTAACATATGCATGTTCAAAGTCAAAGTCAGCTTTACTGTCATGTTTAACACACTACAGAGGAAAAATAAATGTGGTTCCTTCAGGAAATTGCAGTGCCGACATGACACAAACATTATGCAAGTATTACAGTAAATAAACACTAAATAAAATAAATCTCTTCATATAAACAAACTAATGCTTTGGCTGTGCTTTTTCCATTTAAAATCAGAGGCAACCACTGCATTTTAATCACGATCCAAACAAAGATGCTAAATACATGTTATTTAGATTTCAACTAGATTGTATAATTTCGAAATTTGAAGCAAAAACAGAATGGTTTGATTTTAGCTTTGTGAATGAGACGCAAATGTCACTCTGACAGCAGGTGGCGCTTATGGAACAGCAGGTATTTATAAGCTGCTGCCCCTTTAAGACCAAATGCACGGATCCAATATAATGATCCACTTGAGATTTCTTAATTTTCTTTCTCCACTGTTTAAGTTCACTTAAGACATAACCGACTGTGTTTACGAGAATACTTGCCGAGACAGTTATTTTGAGATAATTGTGTGTGTATGTGTTCATTTAGATGCAAGGATATGCGAAAGAGGAATCAATTCTGTGAACGCGCATTATCTAAAACGCGTCTCTCTGTGCGCGCTTTGAATGAGTGCGCACGTGAATGGTTTAAAACACTTGAATGTTTAAATCGGCAAGACTTAGAAACACATGTAAACGATCAACTATGATCCGTTTTACCCCTACAAACTAGAGAACAACGCAAATCAGAGCAAGGAATTTTATATCACTGTGCAAGATAGCCCGTCGGGCAGGGTGGTGAAACATTTTGGTAGCCCGACTGGAAAAAACAATAGCCCTGGGACGTCGGGCTAGCGATTTTGCGAGCCCTGACGTTCAGCAACCTTTGGTAGTGATGTATTGCTTTTGTCCGTGCTGTCAAAAATGCTACAGCTAGTACACAACTAGTGCACCGCTATAGTTCCCCTTATGTGCCTGCTGACCTCTTTATTAGTCGAGAGAGTAATGTGTCACAGACATCCCACCTCTCCCGGAAGCTCCGGGAGTCTCCCGCATATTAATAGTGGCTCCCTGACGCCCGCAAATTAGATACAATATCCCAGAAATCGTGGAGGCAAGGGAGAGTACGAGCAAGAGGAAAGAGCGCCACTTAAGCGAGAGAGAGAGACACATGTAGTGATATATAATCATAACCGTAGCCAGCTATGAGATCACCATATGAGTGTCTGAATGTATAATTCAGTTTAGTCAGTTTGCAAGAATGTTTAGCATTCGTGGTATGAAAACGATCGCTGCGTCTCGCTGGCGGAGTGAACGAATCTTGAGGGCGCGGGCGCAGCCTCCGCCGTGTTGCCAGATCCAGCAATTATAGGCGTTTTTGGACTTGTCTTTTCCACTTAATGTTGCCAGATCCAGCAATTATAGGCGTTTTTGGACTTGTCTTTTCCACTTAATGTTGCCAGATCCAGCAATTATAGGCGTTTTTGGACTTGTCTTTTCCACTTAATGTTGCCAGATCCAGCAATTATAGGCGTTTTTGGACTTGTCTTTTCCACTTAATGTTGCCAGATTCAGCAATTATAGGCGTTTTTGGACTTGTCTTTTCCACATAATTTGACACTTTAGAAAGTTAATAGAGGGGGAAGTTGCAATTTAGGGTCATCGATTATCTTATCTTATTTGCAAAATATTTGAAATAATTTCGATTTATTTTTTATTTTTCGGTTTTTATTTGTTTTAATAGCAATATCTGGCAACACTGCATAGTCGGCACTTAAACTGACAGTTATCAAAAGAGCATGTTATAGCTGACAGGATAGCACATTCGGTAAGGGAAACGCACTGTTGGGGGTGGTACTACCTCCCTGAAATTAGTTTTTGCAGGGTGGGATGTCTGGTGTCCTCATTTAGACATGAATGGACCACATCTGGCGTGACCTATAGATAATCCACTTACACTGTATAATAATATAAAGGAAAGAGATTTGATCAATCAAATCACAGAGCATTTGTTTTATCCCTTCATCTTCTCGGGTGCAAATCCTGAATTTTTTTCAAAACTACAAATGTTTTACTAAGTTACAACATCAGTATATTAATAAGTAAAAGCTGAGTATTTTTTACTAAAAGTAAAATAAAAGTAACAAAAGATAAACTAAACAAATAGTTTTGTGTGTGTGTGCGTGTGTGTGTGTGTGTTGCACAGTCACATGAAAATAGATCTGATCCTGAACATTATAGTGTTTTTCTGTAATGACAAAATAGTAACAGCTATTGATATATTTAAAAATATATATTAAAATGTATCATTTAAATAAATAAATAAATAAATAGTGTGTGTGTGTGTGTGTTTTTTAAATACATGCACTTTTTTGGCATTCCTTAAAAATGCAGTTTTACTCTGCATATTGTACATATTATAGACATGGTAATAATAATGTAGTGCCATTTACTAAGCATTTTATGAATCTCACTGAATTAAGCATTCACACCAAGCAGGCAATTTGCTAACAATATGAAGAAAGTCCAAAAAAAGAAGAAAAAAAAAAGAAAAGAAAAAAAGAACAGCTTCGTGCTAAATCTGAGTCTTTTACAGCATATGGATGAAGGCAAAGGAATTTACATATAATCAGTGTCTTTGGCCCACTAAAAGGTTTGCTTGCATAAACGTACTTCCCAATTATGTTATTGTGTTAGTGGTTTGAATATTATGTTACAGTAGGTTCTATTAGCATTTACCAATGAAATGTATTGCGATCATGTGTTGGTTATAATGGAAACACTCCAGGCCACTGTAGCCCTCCAGAAGTTTGGACATTCTAGACAAAGTGAGGTTTTGGACAATATCAGCAGAATGCTGATTGCAATTGCAATTTATCAAATAATAATACTGAAGACCAGTAATAATGATTTTCTGTTTGATTACATAAAAACGGCAATAAATACAGTACAACTGAAAAGCTGGGTGTCAGTAATATATTTTTTTAAAGAAATTACCACTTTTTTTTCAGCAAGGATGCATTAAATTGATCAAATGTAACAGTACAGAAATGTATTGTTACTATTTCTTTCTATTTCAAATAAAGGCTGTCTGCAATGTTTTCATCAAAACTGTTTGTTGCTTATCAATGTAAAGTCATCACAAAGCAAGGATTTATGCTAATATTGTCCAAACCCCCACTTTGCCTAGGGAGTTTCCAAACTTTTGTGGTGTTTTTTTTTCATGATCCTGTCAAAGTATAAAATATACAGGTGTTTAAATAAAAGCTCCTTTTTGCCTTGATTAGTGAGGAATATGTTTTGATCACATAGGCATAAAGCAGTCACGCTAATCCTCCACTGGCAAAAAAAGGATGAGCTCATAAAGGAAAGGGTGCAACAAAAAACACAAGCCCAGTCCAAGGAGCCTTTTGATGTGAAAGAGACCACACAATGAAACATGAGACCCCCGTAATGCTAGTCTCATACACCCAAGCCACAGTCCTCAGTGTTTACCTTCTGTGAGAATAATTTTTTTTCTTAAGTAATTTAAGTTTGAAGGCAGATTTCACAGGTCTAATTGTTGCTATTACTGCATAATGCCCCTTTATGTCACTTTTTAATGAAGTGCTTTTATTACAATTTGGCCCAGTGAGCCAAGTGTAAAAGTCAGGTGAGCCTCATCAAAAACTTTTGCAACACGATCCCACCAAACTCTTTCTTTCTGAACTCAAAAAAAAAAAAAAACTGGCATCAAATGCATAGTATCAAAGAGTCAGATAAACCCAGTCGACCCCGGCTGCGGTTGAGCCTGGGCACGGCTGCCTTGAGAACAAGTGGAGCACATGCTGACAGAAAGAGAATCTGAATTTGGGAAGATGAAAGTCATGTTTAAGCATTCCTAGACGCTCTCTTCAGAAGGACCGTGACTGTGTATGTGCGCGAGGATCAAAGCCTCGCCTCCAGTGCCGGGCTGATGGTGGAGTGTGTGGGGGCCACCGAGGTCCCTGTGTGAATGGGGACAGGGAAGAGCTCTGGGCTTTGATGGAGAGCTTGTGCCTGATCCCCCGTCACTGCTGCATTGTCTGAAGGGCAGGGACAGTGGATCAGGCTACAAGCTCGCTATATGAAGTGCAGTGGTGTTCATGCTGTTCACAGGTGTAAAAAATACCTTCTTCAACTCTTCATTAGACAGGGAGACTGAGTGAAGTGAGAAATTATTAGATGTTGCTTTTAATACAAACAAATGGTCTTTGCACGCAAAACGTATTCTCGTAGCTTCATAACATAATGGTTGAACCACTGATGTCACATGGACTATTTTAACGATGTCCTTACTGCCTTTCTGGGCCTTTAACATGTCAGTTGCGTTGCTGTCTATGCAGGGTCAAAGCTCTCGGATTTCTTCAAAAATATCCTAATTTGTGTTCCAAAGATGAACGAAGGTCTTACAGGTTTGGAACAACATGAGGGTGAGTAATTCATGACAGAATTTTCATTTTTGGGTGAACTATCCCTTTAAGCTGGGATATGAGTATTTTAAAGGAATAGTTCACCCAAAAATGAAAATTCTGTCATTAATTACTCACCCTCGTGTTGTTCCAAACCCGTAAGACCTGCTTTCATCTTCGGAACACAATATTTAATATATTTTTGATTAAATCTGAGGGCTCTCTGACCCTCCCATAGACAGCAAGGTAACTACCATGTTCAAGGCACAGAAAAGTACCAAGATAATCGACAAAATAGACCGTGTGACATCAGTGGTTCAACTGTAATGCTACAAAGCTACGAGAATACTTTTATTGCGCAAATGGACTTTATTCCACATTTTCATCTCTGTTGCGTCACTTGTGGATGCGTGTTCATGACAGTTCCACACGCTTGCAGAATGTAAATTCTGTCATCATTTATTCACCCTCGTGTTGTTCCAAAACTATTAGACTTGTGTTCATCTTCAGAGCACAAATTAATATATATTTAATATTCTCTCAGTTTTTGTCCATCCACTGAAAATCTAAGTAATGAAGATCGTATGGGTTTGTAATGACATGAGGGTGAGTAAATGATCACAGCAATTTTTATTTTTTAATATGCAAATACAACTACAAATCAGTCATTCATAGCCTGATTTCTCTGAAGAGGGTATTTTTGTGGCTCTGTGATACTTTCAAAACATTGGGCTCCATTCACTAATATTTTGAAACAATTCTTGCATTTATGCACACAGGAAAGAGTACTCACACAAAATTTCCTTCAGATATATACTTTGTACCAACACCAATATTTTTCTTCCGTTCATTCCAATAAGCTGATGAATTAGGACTGTCGAGTGTGTCGTTTCAGTTTGTTTTAAACTTTATTGTAAATCGTTTGAACAAATTGTCTGAACAACATGTATTCGGGATAACTGTCTGAAAATGTTTATTATAAAATGGTGTATTGCCAATATTAGTGTTTTAGCCATTTGAAATCATACACTGTAACTTTAAGTTCAGTTTTGTTTTTTGTTCTCTTTGAGTAGTATTCAGATGTGCAATACGGTATGTATAAATATATGTTTGATGTATTTTAGGTCTGACTGTCTAAAAAACAGTGGTGGGACAATATCAATGATGTCTCCTGCCTCAGGGTAACTGCAGCTTGTGTACTAAAATCAATACTTTCTATTCCCTATAGAACATGGCACAGAGGAGAGACTCAGATGGAGAACATACCCGTTGTTTGGTGACATGCCTTACTCCGATGTGCGGCTGACTCCTGCACTGTGGAGAGAAGAAAAGAGAGAATGTATTGCTCTAGCACACACAAAAACAGCTTGAAAAGACTTTTGGTTTCTCACTCTCTAAAAATGCTTCAGAGAACATTGACTATAATCTGGACTAAAATTTGTATAAGTACAGTATTATAAACTGCATGATAGTTGTGAATACAAATCAAACATGGCAACCACACAAAGGTCGTCAGAAAACGTTGCAAAAATTGACAGCATATTTTATTCCTAGAGCTGTATTCAAAAGACAGACTCTCAGAAATAAGTACAAAAGCTTCCACTGGGGCAGTACCCTTTCAAAATGTACTAGACCCTACTCTGAATTAGGAGATAATTTAGTTCCTCCAAATGGAGTTCCTAGAACCAAATATGTTCCAAAATCCTGCTGTGCGAACAATTCAAAAAGCAGGAACTCCCTACGCCAATATTTCTAGGAACTGAAAAGGTTCCTCTGGTGCAAAAGCCCCTAATATGTACATTTTAAGCAGGGCTGTACGTTAACTTTTTTTGCACATAGCACTGGTGCTACAAAGGTTGAACATTTTGTAGCACAGGCCAAACAGTTGTAGCACAAGTTGCATATCCCATCATCCATTGCACTGATTGCACACAGCTGTAACCAATCACACACTCACTATATTACCCCCACTCAGATCCCTTTCAAACTGCCGAGTATTGTTTTAGCACTTATCGCTCATCGTGTGATAGCTACTTTATAGAGCCATTCTAAATTCCTTAATCTAGTACTGCCTTGTTCTTAGTCTGTTTACCCGTGTCTTGATCCTTGCCTGTTATCTCATTTTGTCTGATCTCTGCCTGCCCTGAAGTTTATAGCCTGTTTTGGAATTACCCTTTGCCTTGCTGTTTCGGACTGTGTTTGCACCTCACCTGGACTCTAGCTCGTCTTGTGGATCGCCCTCAGGATTACGTTCTCCGTCGACTGACTCACGCCTTCCTTTGGATACTCTTTTGTCTTGCCCTCTATATACCTGTTTGCCATTGTCTGACCCATGCCTGTTTTATGACCACGTCTCTGTCTTCTATTAAAGCTTTGCAAATGGATCTGCCCGTCTCACGTCTCGTCGGCTCCGTTACAGCAATATGGCAAAAATATCATATCACGATTTTTTTTCAGGATTAGGATATACACATAATATACAAATAAAACAATCAGTGCTTTATTTTTCAGGTACAGTATTTAGCAGTAGCCTAACATTCAAGAAATTGAATGAACAAATATTAAAATAAAACACTATATGTCGCACTGTACAGCCCTGCTTTTAAGTACTATTATGCACACTTTAGGTACAAAGGTGTACCTTTTGTCACTGCTGCCCCAGTGACAGCTTTTGTAACCTTTGTTTCTGAGAGTGCAGGATGCAGTGTGAGTTCTTGTAAAATAATTTATGTTAATATTCAAATTGGGCCAGTAAGTGAGTTTAAAAACCATCAACTCACCATATTCATCTAAAAATAACTGAATATAATCATTAGGGCAAACAAACAAATAAATAAATGCTATATTTTTGAGGAAAATGATTTGAGTCCTAATGTTAAAACTGCAATAAATATATATTCTTAAGAGTCATAGGAGATTTTTTTTTTTTTTTTTTTTTTTGCGGGTATGTTGAGCTTTTTTAAACCTGTGTGTCACATTTCAAATGTGACGTGTGAATGCAAACAAGCTTGGATTTTCTTTCCAAAGACGAAGCTCATAAACAGAGTCTGCAGTTGAGTCTGTCACTGCTAAGAGCCTGCACTTCACCAGCTGCATAAACACACACAAAAATACCTTAACTGACTCGAATCATGATGCCTCTTCACAGAACCAAAAATTACCCCTCGTACACGTCGCACACACAAAACCACTATACCACTCTGACTACCTCACTAAATTCATGTCCAAAGATATAAACACCGACCTGAACCAAAGACCACTGCTCCCTTTATTGGTGCGCAAAGCATTTACCTGGGAAACAGGTGACGGCTGAGTTGATTTTTCAACTCTAGAGAGAATTTATTCAGCTGATGTAGACATAACACAGGGCCTGGGGGAAACAACACCTGCTCCAACCCATCAAAGATGATGGACCTTTTCATAAGAGCTGAAATGTATTTACCTGACAGGCAAACATAAAATGCAAAATTAGGATCCAAATCGATTACACAATAGAACAGAAAGATGTTGCCATGTAAATTCATCAGTAAACTCAATATCTGAGAGTGAGACCCATGCACAAATCATTAGAGAGGACAGACAATTGCTAACAGAAACCACGTCACATAAGAGTTCTTCATTATGAGGGAGACAGGTTGCCTAGTTACCACAGCAGCCTGCTACGTGCATGTTCTTGGGCTGGTCTACAGAGTCTCTGTCACGCTCCATTGTGACTGCTGCCTGAGAGGCCAAACACCTCCTTTAGGTAACGCATGTGTGTGTGGGAGAGCGCTCTCCAGGTCTTTGGCTAACGTGGGTGATTACGTGCAAAATGGTTCAGGGGACTGATATCTTCATGCAGGGAATCAAAAAAGTAAAAATATTTTAAATTACAAAATATAATAGAATATTTTTAATTATATTTCACTCAATATTTCAAAGAAAAGAAGTCAAAACTATCACATGTACCTTAGTAAAAGAATAATATATTTAAAATACATTTATTTCATACTAAGTAGTTCAAATCCATTAACATATTTATTAACATATCGCTTGAGACTTACTGATATAAAAATTATAATTAAACTTTATTTGGAGTACTGCTTGTGCACAATACAAATTTCTTAATATTAAGCCTAAAATGTGTTTTATTGTCACTATTGATGAGGATTGTATGATTTTTTAATAATATCGGTCTTTAAATGTAAGATATTTAAAGTGTACCTGAAATATACTTGCAATAGTTCCACTTTAGCACAATCAAAAATATACTTCAGTATATCTTTAGTTGGACTATTTCCGCACAGATTAAGTGCATTAAGTAAAAAATTAGTTGTGCCAATTTAGCAGACTTTATGTATACCAGTTTAGTATACCAACAGTACAATTACATTTACATAAATGTGACCCTGGACCACAAAACCAGTCATAACGGTCAATTTTTTTAATAAATAAGCTTTCCATTGATATATGGTTTGTTACATGACAATATTTGGCCGAGATACAACTATTTGAATATCTGGAATCTGAGGGTGCAAAAAAAATCTAAATACTGAGAAAATCGCCTTTAAAAGTTATCCAAATTAAGTTCTTAGCCATGCATATTACTAATCAAAAATTAAGTTTTGA
The DNA here is from genome assembly GCF_001515605.1 of Sinocyclocheilus anshuiensis. Lineage (NCBI taxonomy): Eukaryota > Metazoa > Chordata > Actinopteri > Cypriniformes > Cyprinidae > Sinocyclocheilus > Sinocyclocheilus anshuiensis. Next base: position 51,626 of record NW_015551200.1, on the reverse strand, counting down.
TATATTTACAGTAGGAAATTTACTAAATATCTTCATGGAACATGATCTTTACTTAATATCCTAATGATTTTTGGCATAAAAGAAAAATCAATCATTTTGACCCATACAATGTATTGTTGGCTATTGCTACAAATATACCTGTGCTACTTCTGACTGGTTTTGTGCTCCAAAGTCACAAATATGTAAATGTATTTGTAGTATACTTAGCATAAAATAAATGTATTTCAATTACATTTTAGCATATTTATTTTTCACTAGGGAAGCTCTGACAAAATCAACTAATACAGCATAAGGCAGCAGATTTTCTGAAAGGGCAAAATAAATAAATAAACAAATTAATAAACAAACAAATCTTTAACTGCTCTTTTAAACTTTTATTTTTTTCAGTATTGCAGTGTAGCACTGTTCATACCTTTTTTTATAGAAGATGGGCTTTATTAGGTTATCATAAACCGTGAGTAGCATGTCCTATCCCAAAAACATGGCAGATGATGAGCTTACATTTCTGGTTAAAAGAAATGAGAGGAAATAAAAAGTGGTGGTGAATCTAGAACAGCAACACAACGAATATCCAAAGCGTGTCATTTGTAGTCTTATTTGTAGCTTTATTTGTAACTTTAGCAACAGCAGAAAAAGGTCCTGCATTTAATAGACGCGTAACAGACATGAAAGTTGAATCCTTTAGTCTTACTAAACTAATCATTAACTGAAGTGAATGCTCAATTTGTCAATATTTATAATAATAAATAGTATTTTTTGTATCTGATGGTGCAGATCCATATTTTAAAAATTACATTTTTTAATCCAATAAGATAGAAAACACATCACATTAGATTTAAATGTAAATGTAATAGAAGACAAATGGAAGGCTGTATAAAAGTCTTCAGCTAAGGTTTTTAACATTTTCATTAAATAAGTGTGGTTGGGAGGGGGTGCTGACATCATTAACCCGTTTAATGCCAAGTGCCAAACAAACCATACCCCAGACTGAGAAGATAAAGTGAAATCATTTACATGCAAGACACAAATGTCAAGGATGTCAAGGATCAAATGAGCACATATGAGCAGAATATCATTACAGTAAATGGCAAAGAAACCCAATGAAGTGCTGTAATTAATGCAATCAAATTCTCTTTATCATCAAATGCAGCATGACCATTAGTTCAATGGCTGTTACTCAAGACAATGAATGCAGCTCATTTAAAATGTAAAAATTAAATTCAGGAGCACAGTGTTTAATTATACAGCATCATTGCATTATTTTAATGTACACAGCCAAAAGGTCTATAGAGTTATTCATTAACATTCCCATTCATCTCAATGGCAGTTTCTCACTAAGTACAAGACCGCCCAAAAAGTATGTGATTTGCCTACTTTACTTTTAGATCCAGATTGTGTCGTTACAGTAGGCTAACTGGGTCATGCTAACCAACCAAACCTTGAAACTTTTAGTCCAGTAGCCATTACTCCAGTCTTCAGTGTCACATGTAACTTCAGAAATCATTCAAATATGCTGAATGGTGCTCAAGAAATATTTCTTCTTATCAATGTTGAAAATAATTGTGCTGCTTAATATAATTGTGGTAACTGTGATACATTTATTCAGGATTTTTTTTAATGAATAAAAAATTAATAAGAACAGCATTTATTTAAAATAGTAATATTTTGTAATAAAAGTCTTTCCTGTAACTTTTGATCAATTTAATCGCTGAATAGAACTATTCATATCTATAAAACAAAATCTTACTGACCCCAAACTTTTGAAAGGTAGTGTATATATGCCTTACTTGAGGGACTTTGGAAGTTTATATAAAGGAGTAAAACTGTTGATAATAATGCTTTCATAGCAACAACTGCTTTGGAGACACTTGAAGACAATCAAATACCAAAGTGTTTCTTCACCAGGGTCAAACAGAGCTATGCAGAGTATTTCAGAGCTCTGTCGGAATTTGCTGAATTATTATAAATATTTTCTTAAAAGCTGTTCAACTATCTAAACAGGAGGTATATTACCACATTATCATGCACCATCTCTTTTCGCTCCCTTCTTTGCGAAGCAGATGAGCACCAGCGCTTACATAAAGCTGACCTTGACTAACATAGCCTGTTGAGGCTGGTGAAAGTGTGGACAGCACAGAGGCAGCCGCTCCATCCTGCGGCCATCCATTTTATCAGCGTCAGGGTGACGGAGTGCATGGCTGTCACGGGGATGAGATACGGCAGGCTGAGGTCCCATCTGATGTCCTGACAGTGTCGGCTCACCCCTGGCCTGTCCAGCTGTGAGTGCTCCTCTCTTACAGTGTGTGACAGGCAGACTCAGGGGCAGATAGTGCACAGAACATGCCTCATAAAACAAAAGGAGTGAATAATGTAGAGGGGCTTTTTTACAGTTCAGGATAAATTACCTTGACATCTTGAGAAAGGTCTTGAGAGAAAGCCAATATGACGTTTTATAGCCCCAGTCTTGCTCTTGAAGGCTCACTGGAGTATTGGAGCTTTCATATAATTACAAAAGACTAACCTCCGTCTATGTTTATGGCATATTTTAAAAATAAAATACATAAAAATCTCAGGGTAAGAGATGGAAATCTGTATAGTTGAAGGTTGCAGAGGTCTTCAATATACAAGGTTTAAGACACACTGAAAGTCTGGCATTCAGAATCTTATCAAAACCTGGACATAAACAAAGTTTTAGGATTTAGCTAAATTTTAAACAAATAAACATTATGACACAAAATTAAAACAAAATTATATATTGTAGGTCACTAATCAAATTTACATCAACCAAGGTCAAATGTTCTTTAGTTTTCAGACTTAATTTACTTAAAGGCACAATATGTAATTTTCGCCGCTAGAAGGCGCGTATTCAAAATAAACAAATAGACAAAGGCGTAGTTTGATGACGCCGTGACTGAGTGTGGAATCATGGGAGTTGTGTCTTCATCCCCACAGCCGACGCAATCCGACGGGACTCGGGCAGAAATCATGTTCATGGATGAGCTAATGATTTATTAACGTAGTAGAATGAAGCAGGGTGAGGCTGAAAGCCGTCGAAGCGAAACAAGGCCGCTGAACGAGCGCGACACACGGCTCGAAAGCAGCGGAGCTTTTATTATGCCACAGTCGACCGCTTCCGCTCCTTCCGGTCGTGCGTATGTGGGAAAAAAAGCAGCGCTGTTTTATCATACTAGATACGTTCGAAAATTCTGTTATAATGCTACTCTGTGCAGTTGTCATCGGTCTATTAAAACATATTAAAGCATCTTTGGTGATTCCATGTTTTCTACAAAACAAAACCGGAAATCGAGGGGTTATGACGTCATTAGCAGGCGACACAATGACACTATAGACACGGTCCATGTCACTAGTTAAAATTGCTTATTTCTCTGGATTTAAACATTCTTTGAAACATTTGGGATAATGTAAGTACACAAGTCAGCAAAATATATAACACTGTTCTAGTGATTTTTTGATATTTTAATTATAAAAATCTTACATATTGTGCCTTTAATTGTATTGCTGATGTTATTTTAAAAAATCCAATTATAAATACAAAGTATTACATAAAAAAATTGACTAGTCATCTAAGACCTCTCCATTCCACTATATGCTTAATATGCATGTTGCACAAAAGGCAAAACACTTCTAAAACATTTTAGGCAAAAGTGTTGTAATGCACTAATTTATCTATAGCTAACACTTTTTTTAAATCATTTCTACTAAATAAATTAACTATAAATGGAAGTTTAGCTATAGACAGCTTTAGCTTTAGACACTTGCTTTCGAAGATGGTTTTCTCTCCACCTTTGAAAGTGGGTTTTTGGACAGTTTAGAAATGTACAGCGCCCCCTTCTGGCTCATTTGAGAGGACTGATACAGAGTTTTTACAAATTAACCAAGGGTTTGTGCAAATTAGCCTCTTCTTATTATTTAGGTTGAGGGAGCTTCCCATAATTTAGAAACACAGCAGCTTATGAAAGCACAAGAGGCATTAGACACGAAATGCAAGCACCCAAGTGTTCATTAAAAATCTTTTTGGCAAGCACCTTTTCCATTGTAAGTCCCTTCGCGTAATTCGCCGCCAAGATCTTCGCTGATTAGCTTGTTATGTGTGAGTGACATGTCTCTCTTTTGAGACCTTGAACCTGATGATTCCCCATTCCAAACAGCAGATGGACTGAGCGGGGCCTTTATTCATGACTAACGAGACACAAAGATTGACACACGGCATCGGGAGGAAAAGGTCTCCAAGGGAAGCGTTGTTTGATGAGATTATGCTGCGGAAACAAAACTGAGACTTTCCCTGTTTTCCCAGGGAAAAAAAAAATCTTTCAAATGAATTTGCTGTGAGAGGAAAGAGAACATTTACAAAGAAGAAATAGGTGTATCAGAGAGCATCTGACATCCTTTTCTGTGTCGCTTTGTGATGGTTGATCATAATCAGTATACAAGGCCCAGCTGAAAACCCCATTTTAACAGAAAACAGTCCATAACTACACATTAAACAATAATGGTCTGGGTAAACCACTCTCTTCTCGGTATGCTAATGTCATCAAATGAAAAGCCACAATAACACCCCAAAAAAGGTATCTGTTACCCCTAAGTCAAAAATCTGTCATTAAAATGGAAATTGCCTCAGATAAGGTCAATCAATGAAGGTCAATTAAAAATTCTAATAGGCACAAAAAGAGATAAAGCCTTCAAAGCCCTGTCAGCAGAAAATAACTGCACATGACAAACCCAGACCTCAGAGAATACATTTATGAAAATGAAATCATTCAACATGGAAAGCACATAGGCCTAACAATGATAAAACGTAATTCAAACCATTATATTAGCTATTGTCAAGATTATAATTATTTTAAACCTGAATGGTCTGAACAGATTTCCATATTTTTCAAAATTGCAATTATGGTGACATTATAAACCTTAATAGTTAAATCAGCTTTGAATATGCATTAAACATGGCTTGCATTTTGCAAATAGTTATATATATTAAAGGCTTAGTTCACCTTCATCCTATGGAAAAGAAAATGCAACTTTCTGCCCAAAGTCCTCTTGTGCTCCACACAGGCTCCATACATACAAAACTGACTGTGCCTAAATGCTCTACTAGGCCACTAACTCCAAAGGACCAAAACAACAAAATATACACAGCTCTGTACTACTCAGCATAAACTATATTCCCTTCTGCTTAGAAAAAAATGACTGTGGCCAGTGAAAGTCATTACTCTGCACATTGTTTTGCACTGCATTTCATTTTCGTGCATCAACAATGTTTAAACTACTGGTTTCAGCAATCCAGCTGCATCACCTGCAGAAAGCACATTCAAGGCTGAAGGACATTAAACTGTTGGTGAATTTAACTTCCACCAACAGACTGCATCTTTTGAATAAAACCGTGAGTAGGTCACATGTTTCTGACAAATAGCATGATATGCTACGCTCAAAGGCACAGAGTTTCGAGTCTGGCCTTCACTTTCCTGTTGTGAAAAATCCATTAAAAATTAGGCACTTTAATTCTAAATATGATTGAAGGACAAGGAAACATGTCAGGACTGAGGAACAAGCATAAATCTCTCTCCAATGCCCAAACACATGAGAAAACTGACATCAGTCACACGGAAGCCTTTCACTGAAGCCGAAATGTAAGTATATAACATTCAGTATAGAAAAACATGAAATCTTTCACAATCCCTTGAATTGTTTATTCAATAGACATTGTAAGTAGAATATTCTGTTTATGAAACAGTCTGTGACATTTCTTACTGATGTTTTGTGAACAGTTTGATATCTTAAAGGTCACTTGCTTCCACTGTCTGGAAGTCTTGTTAGCTTGCTGTAAATGTATTTTTGTTTAGAGGTAATTCCTAAAACATATACAGAAACCCACAACTGGAATATGCTGAGCAAGGCTAGTCTTTTCTGCTTGCGTATTCTGGTTAGGATCTGTCTGTGACCTCCACATCCTTGAGAACTCACATCTAATAAATGCACTGATCACAGAGATCTGTATGTAAGTTCTTGACCACATGTTCTCATTTTCATTAACTAACCAAGCTAAGATAAAGAAGCACATTTCTTTTAGACACTTCTTCATGAAACCAACATATTAAGCAGATTACTCCATCAAAACAACAACAAAAATTCACACACACAAAAATCTGTATTGCAAACATTGGTTCTCACATTTGAGAACATCTCTCTAAACACTGCCTCACAGTGGAAGCATAAGGAGAAAAATAAATGTTCATCCAAAATGTTTTGAAGGAAAAAAGGTAACAATAAAAAAACGACATAATTTACAGTACATTACATTTAGTCATTTAATTAGCAGACACTTTTATCCAAAGCGACTTACAAATGAGGACAATGGAAGCAATCAAATCAACAAAAGAGCAATGATATGCAAGTGCTATAACAAGTCTCAGTTAGCTTTAAGCAGTACATGTAGCAAGGGTTTTTGTAGCTAAGGACTCAGTTGGGCAGGTCATTCCACCAGGAGGGAACATTTAATGTAAAAGTCTGTGAAAGTGAATAATTTCTACATAAAAGTTAATCTCTGCACTACACTTAAATACTATGCTTTGATTATGCATGCTAAAATTGTTACACTATCAATATGTACTCAATAAAAAAATCTATATTAATACATGTAGCAAGGGTTTTTGTAGCTAAGGACTCAGTTGGGCAGGTCATTCCACCAGGAGGGAACATTTAATGTAAAAGTCTGTGAAAGTGAATAATTTCTACATAAAAGTTCATCTCTGCACTACACTTAAATACTATGCTTTGATTATGCATGCTAAAATTGTTACACTATCAATATGTACTCCATAAAAAAATCTATATTAATAGTAAAATTGTCTTTTAGCTTTGAATGAATGAATGAATGAATGAATGAATGGAGGCGCTTTGAGAGAACTAATAGCTACACTGGCAATTTTGCATATTAAACCAAAAATGATCATAAAGTGTGTTTAAATCTATATAACAGCTTTAGATTTAGAGAAAACTGCAACATTCCAGAGAAAATGAAAGAGATTGCTGCATAAATCTCACACAAGCCAAGTCAATTATTTTGCAATTGTCAGTTTAAGGGAAGAAATGGATTCAGTTTTGGCTGGCAGCACTTTAGTGTCCACTCTGAAATGGCCTGTCGAGAACACTGACAACCTGACATGGTTCTGATTAAGTGAAGCTGAGAGCATATGCCCTCTGATTGAAAAATCCTCTCAGGATGGGACTTTTCTCATCCCTCCATATCTCAAAATCCATTTATGAAGTTGACATATTTGTTTGGGTGCTATTATACTCTACACATCTTTCAAACAGCTGGAAGATGTTTAAAAGATGACTTATATGATGCCCTTTGCTAGATCAGACATGGGACAACACTATTACCTGCTGAAATCCTTATAAATCCTTGAACAAAATTTAGATACAGAGGACTGCACTGATTAATCTAAATGCTTGATTCCAACAAAATCCTGAAAAGGGCTTAAATCCTATAAAAACTGATTCAAACTGATTAAAATATGTGACCCTGGACCACAAAACCAGTCTTAAGTGTCAATTTTTCGAAATTTACATTTATACATTATCTGAAAGCTGAATAAATAGGCTTTCAATTGATGTATGGTTTGTTAGGATAGGACAATATTTGGCATTTGAGATACAACTATTTGAAGATCTGGAATCTGAGGGTGCAAAAAAATCTAAATATTGAGAAAATCGCCTTTAAAGTTATCCAAATACAGTCCTTAGCAATTCATCAAAATCAAAAATTAAGTTTTGATATATTCACGGTAGGAAATTTACAAAATATCGTCATGGAACATGATCGTTACTTAATATACTAATGATTTTTGGCATAAAAGAAAAATATATAATAATTTTGACCCATACAATGTACTTTTGGCTATTGCTACAAATATACCTGTGCGATTTAAGACTGGTTTTGTTGTCCAGGGTCACATATGCTATGAATGTATCAAAATTTGGTTTGGATGCCTACAGGTATAAGGTTTAGACTGCATGTAAATGATTTTAGATATAATTTTTATATTCAAGCAGCCTGTGTAAGTGGGGGGCAATGTGTGGGTGTGTGTGTGCATGCATGGTCACCTTGCCTGACTCAATCTCATGCTGAGTGTCAAACAAGTGACCACAGGACACTAATGAGGACCAGATCTGAGCCAACTCAACATTCAACACCTACACCCTCCACACCACAGTAATCTGACCAGCCACAACTCCTTTACTGAACCTAAAACTAACTAAACTGAACCCAAGTAAGCTACAAACAAACACAATCAACAAACCATGCAAACTTTACAAGGGTCATGAACTGCCTCTTATTGTTTTATACTGTTCTCTGTGGTCTACTTTTAATGTTATCAAGATTTTGACATCAAAAAAGCATAATTTAGAGGTAATAGGTAATATTTTCTTTCCTGTTTTGACCCCCCTCATCAGAACGCTCCATTTGAATAGGTGTGGCAGATTGTAGATTTGGAAGTAAACACCCACTGGTGTGACTGGCCAACAGTTGTGAATGTTTGACAGCCTACATCCTTCCTAGATGGACGCTGCTGCGATTCAAGTTAAAAATGCATAAATACTCAGTACATATCAAACGATCTGCAATAAGACAGCAATAGTGCCCACATAATAAAAACACTTACTCACACTTGTGTGGTGCGACATCGGGTCCAATTTAGTCAGCACGCCATCGTCTTTTATTTTCAATCTCTCTGAAAATCCTGCATCGAATTGTGCCTTGTTTGTAAACGAATCCGCCGTAAAATTATGAAAAGGTGTACAGCAAACAAGCTAAAAAACCCAGAACTACGTTTTTATAAGCTGTCGACCCAAAAAAACGAGCGTTGTGGGCGTGGCCTAAATGCGCTTTGTTTCTATAGTGACCATGTAATGAAAACAGTTATTCACACTTGTTTTGTGACATTACTGTCGGGTCCAAAATAGTCGTCACAGCATCGTCTTTTATGTTTAATCTTTCTGAAAATCCTGCATCGAATTGTGCCTTGTTTGTAAACGAATCCGCCGTAAAATTAAGTGAACAACAAAGGACAAAGTTCTTACAGATGCCATCTGGGACTTCCTTAAAAATAAAGTTCATCCACTCTTTTCTAATGTTTGCATCAGAAGAAAGGCAATGCAAAGACTGTTTTTCCACAACTTGGTTGGGACTGCACAGCATCGTGTTGTCTTCTGAGCCATAATTATCGTTTGGTTTCTGCGCAGACCTGTGTTTGCCAACACATTATTTGATATTTTCTCAAGATTTTGTGCTGTAATTATGTCAACACTGCTTGTTTTTAAAAATTTTTATTGAAAGAAACGGGGAGTGTTTATATTTTTAACTAAGTACTATTCTGCAACATTCAAGATTCTGAATCTGTACGTTTTTCAATAATTAAAAACATTATTAATGGGAAAAACAAAATCTGTTTTACTTCAGTTCCAATTATTTCAAAAATATATAATTAAATGACTGTAAAATCACCCTGTGTCCCCTTGGAAGCTTGCCGAGGCCCCCCAGTGGGCCCCGGCACCCTGGTTGAGAACCAGTGCTCTAACCCCAACTAACCAAAACACCTATAACCCAAACAAAAACAAACTGCACTCAACAGACCTAAACCTGAAATAGAAAACAACGCTGTAGTCCTATTATTCTTACAATGTACCCTAATCAAATGTTTGAAAGTTAAAAGCTCAGTTAAGATACATCCAAAACAACAGGACAAAAGACAGAGCATTTCAAATATGCACACACAGTAACACAGGGGAAGAAAGGCATGGTGCACTCATGAGATTAGAGGCAAAGGCAGATATGATGGCTTTGTGCAGATCCAAACAGAATATATTCTCTTATATAACGGCCCAGCGCTAATCCCTCAACACCACTGTGCTTAAGTTGTTCTTCACTCACTATATCTTCCATTACAGACCTATTATGGCCATCAGCAATAGATAATTGAAAAGCATGGATTCAGCTGGTGCTCACAAACACTGATTTGAAATAGCTTGATCTGGGGGAATATAAAGTAAATTAAGCCAAGCAGCAGCTGACATAATGAACAAATCATCCGAACAAACATATTTTCATGAGAAAGTGAATATGTCACCCTCAAAAGATGCACACATGTGTAATGCTTTACAAAGAGACAGGATAGAAAATTGATGCGTTTAAATTCATAATGCATTTACTGCCCAGTTGAAGGACATTGCAAAGCATACCTGTAAATGAAAAGAATTGGACTGATTTATGCAGGTTTCATATTAGTTCACTTAGCATCACGATTTGCAGTGAATTTAGTATTTCAGGTGAATTTCCCCTGACACACTGACCCAAATACACACTGTAAAAGCTTCTTAAGGACATCAAGGCTGACTCCTTTCCATCAACATTTGAAGATTTAGCTTTCATGTCCATCTTAACCCACTATTTTATACATCAAAATGGTCATCATCTTATGTAGTATTTGTTTATGTAAAAAGGACATATTTTATTAGCTTTAACCATTATTTCAATGCTCAGGTAGCCACCCATTATGTGGCAGCAGCATTAACAAACTGATGTGAAGGTACCAATCTGCCTCCAATAACTGAGCATCGCTTTAAAGGGGTCATATGATGCGATTTCAAGTTTTCCTTTCAAGGAACGTTACATTTCCGACGCGTGCTTGCGGTGTTCGGCCAATCACAATGCACTGGGTCAGCTGGCCAATCAGAGCAGACTGCGCTTGTCAAAGGAGGGGGCTTTGTAGAAAACGAAGCGTATAAGAGAGGCGGGGCATAGAGGACCTACAATAATGTACAGTATTTGAAAAATAATGTGTTTTTTTAACATTAAAGCATGTCAACGTATTCTGTTACACCAAATACACAAAATAAAGATCTTTAAAAGAGCATCATATGACCCCTTTAATAGCTTAAACAATCAAATAACTACAAGCGCTGCTTTAATTAAACGGTAAGTAAACCAATACAAATCACTGTAACATATTAAACCTTTGAAGATATCAGATAATGAAATGCTTGGTCTAACACTGTGCCACTGGTAACATGAAAACAAACAGACTTTAATCTTACCTCGAACATTGGAGATGCTCCTTTCTCTGGCAGTGTACATCCCAGCAGCTCAGCGAGGAACTTTGCCATATAAATGTGTGTTGTGTGTTTCGCCGGTAGATTGAAAACGCCGCTGGCTGCCTGGCTCTTGTTACCCTCACTACAGTGCCCACAGGTAGTCTTGTTCCAGCAGCAGTTTCCTACAACACAACAGATCGATTTTTCGCTCCTTGGACTTTCCTTTCAGCATTTCTTTGACTCCGAACAAATAGGATTCATTTTAAAGGTGTGACAGCTCATTGTCTTTGTCTAGTCAAGAGCGCGTGGGTCTGCGTACAGCGGCTCTCGAGCGCAGTGGAGTCGAGCTCATTGAAAGCCACTTGTAATCCTTGTGTAAGAGAGGGAGGGATAGCTGAGGGGACGGACGCCAGACACAGATGTAAAGCTTCGACAGGTTGCCTACCTCTTTCTGGAATCTCAAATAAGTTTTTGACCTATAATTTCTAAGGCTCAAACTTGCACGTCACGAACCCCTTAGCCCTCCAGAGTGCACTACTCGGTTTATGAGAACAGCACACAAATGAAACAAACCTGTTGAAACCGAAGTTAGACGATATAGGATATGCATTGCTGGGTATATTGCATGCAAATTAGTTTTTGGTTTAATTAGTGTCATTTTTGGAGTCACTGAGTCCACATTTTTTATTTTGATTGAGGAGAGATTTTTCCCTGGCCTAGGCATCGTTCTTTTGAGTCGATTGTTTACAGTGAATCGGTTGATCCGTTAGGCTGTACGGGAAATGATCTGAACGATTAGTTTAAAATTCGGTTCAACTCGTTGTCACACAACGGTTAACAACTCACTGGATGGGAAATTTATTAGTCATTAAGATATATTTCAGCCTGTTTCTCGTACAAAGCAGACTACGAGTCATAGACTACTTTTATTATAGGCTAATGTTGCCTTTGTGTGAATTTCGAAGTTTGGATACTCCAATCCCCAATCATTCTGACTGCAAGGAAAATGGCAAATAGTCAGAGCTGGGTAGTAGATTAGGCCTACTTACAAATTGCAGTCCATTACTGATTACAGATTACATGATGAAAACTGTAGTTATTAACTAATAGTAGTAATCTAGGTTACTCATTTTAGGTAATGTAATCTGACTACTTTCTTATACTTTTAGATTGCTTTTTTCTTTTAATCAAACTTGTTTTAAACGTACCATTAAATGTTTCATATTGATATAAAAAAGCAAAAGAAAGAAAATATATTACATGATTTGATGTCAACATCATAAAATGCATTAAACATTACATTAGTGAGTTGATAGAGAGTGAATAGTGGGTTGATAAAAACCTAATAATTAACTCAATCATAAAAATGTAAAATAAAAGCAATTTAAACACTTGAACACTAAAAATATACATATTGTATTTGTTTACCTGGATGTCAATGTGACCATTAACCAACATCAGATAACTGTAAACCTGCAAATGTGTTGTTAAATTATTGAACTATTAACTACTTCTGTGATATTTCAACAAATATTTTATTTTAAGGGGTGACAAAAATGTTTGGGAATCCCTGTATTAAACACACATTAATAAACATGAAAACACTCAAAGTCTTCCAGGTTTTAAATATGTTTGTCCAGGCTTCCAGAATCAATCAATTATGAATAATTTATTGCCACTGTGTGAATAATATGTAATCGTAATCCATAAAAAGTAGCTATAATCTGATTACAAGCATTTTAAAATGTAATATACTTTAATTTCAAGTACTACATTTTTGGAATCTGATTACGTAACCCAGATTACATGTACTCAACTACTACCCAGCACTGCAAATACATCATTCAAATCTTTTTGTGTTAAATGGAAGAAAGAAAGTCACAGATGTTTGGAATGACACGAGAGAGTAAATGATGCCAGAACTTTTATTATTAGTTGAACTTTTTCTTTAAGAGCCAATACAATGTAGAATGCATTGGGCAAATTACTGAATAAATATTATAGAGTTATACAGATGGAGCATGATGTGAATAAGAAATTCAGTAATTAGGTTAATAATGTTTGTAATGAGGAAATAATAAATAGCATTATTTATACAGTGGAGTATGACTTTTTGAATACAGTGCAGTGCCGAGATGTTGGCTTGCATTCAGATATAATGCTATTTGATGTTGTAATTCAACAGCCTGCTGATGCGTGACCTGAAGCCTGATGGAAGCAGCGAGAGCAGTCCATGGCTTGAGTGACTAGAGTCTCTGGAGATCCTCTTTCCTCATGTCCTGGAGATGACCTGAATGCGTTTATCGTGAAAATCCTACTGTTAAAATCAAATGTGTCCAGAGCTTTTTAACATAGACTGATGATGGACTGGTGAACATACATAATGCAAACAGAGCAGCAGGATAAAGAGACTCGCAGTCTGTCCCTGGCATGAAATCATAATTCACACTTTAATGTTTATCAAATGTGACTGAGAATCACAAAACATTTTTTTTTTAAATAATTGTCTTTCATTATCATTTGTGTGTGTGTCCTGTCTGCGAGGTCTCCAGCATCATGGAGTGGGTCTCATTGGAAGGAACGGGCCCCGTAGAGACAGGTGTGCCTCTGCTTTTCATGTGCAGGTGGCCTGCTGTTCAACCGGCTGCTGCTGACTAATTACACGAACACATATGCACACACATTGACTAAACCGCTCAACATTTTAAGCCTCATTTCAGGTCGCTTGACTGAAATGGCTATCCAGAATGCCAAACGCTGCAGCTGATAAGAAGACAAAGTGTACATGAGCTCCAAAGCGTGCAGCGATTTTAATAAAGGGGTTTTAGACAGATTCCATGTTGTGCCCTGAAGATGCTCCATATGGTCTCACAGCTGTAGGGTGCAGGATATCATGTCTCACAGCACACAGTCTGACCCCCTGCTATAAAATCTCTTCAGGGACGAGTTCAAGAGGGTTAAAAAAAAAGATGAAAGGAAATATTGAAGGCTTTCACTTCTGCATCTGCATGTGGCAGTAAAAACCCGTCATGTGGGAGACTGTAGAGATAAACTCAGACATCCTTCTCTTTCCGGCTTTCTCTCTCACTCTCTCATCCCTCACATCCCGCTGAGATGCTTAATGCTGCTGCAAAGTGCCAGACACTTACAACAGCAGTTCTTTTTCTCTTTCTATCTCACAATTGCGGATATGCCGTGTGCCAAACTGGCATTGGGATAGGCCCATAAAGCAGTGGTGACTGCAGCAATGACGCTGCAGTGCAGCAGCAGCTGATTTATCGCCCCCAGCTGCTCTCAGGGTGAGGGCAGGCCCATTAGCAAATGAGCATTAATTCACACTGGCAGTTCATCCCTTTCAAACCCTGCACCTCTCGTTTTCTATTCACTTGCACTATAGAGATGCTGATGGCACACATTCGGGCAATGAGGAAAGACAAACTTGTAGGTTTTACACTGAACGTAAAGGGCAAATGAAGCCACTGGGCAGAGCTTCTGTGAGGCTTTTTGAAGTTTTGCATTCGCTGTCAGCTGTCATGTGTATTTTTTGGCTTTGATCTTTTTTTTAATGAATTTTGGCAGCTACGTTTTTTTATCTTCACTTTCATACTGATAAGCCAAGTGTGAGCTGAGACGCAGGATGTGTGTGTGTGTGTGTGTGTGTGTGTGTGTGTGTGTGTGAGAAAGAAGGGGAAAAACATTATTAATATTAATGTAACCAAATACCCACATCCCGGTCCACACACTAAGATAAACATGCATACGGCACGCTTCACATCTGTGCTGCATCTCAGTTTATTTCAATAATTCAGAGACTCACAGCCCACATCATCTGCAAGGTTACTTCCAGTGCATTAATGAGTAATGTCAAAAACACATCTGTGAAGGGAATCAGGGATATAGATGCAAACAATTGGCCATAATAGAGGAAAACACCTCTGATGGCCTCCAAACTGCATGTGGACACTTTATAGTCTAGACAAGGGGGTATTAGACGTTTCCTAGAATAGAAAGGAAGTGTGTAAAATATTACACAACATATTATAAAGAGAACATGCTGTTAGCTAAATGAAAAAATGGCATTGAACTAAAATGTAATATAGACATGTTACTAGAATAGATATATATATACAGTTTATAACTTAAATAGTTTAAGAACATCTGGAAAAATTCTATTGCTATAAACTTAAAGCCAGAATGATTATGCCATTGATTCAGTGATTAGTGCCAAATAAGAGAGAAGATGCAATGAATAGACATTAAGTACACTGAAATTATACACATAATTTCATTTATCAGATTAATAATGGTTTGCTAAATTCATTAATACTAATCCTGACCCATTCCAGAATGCATAGATCATTCCTATTTGCCACCAGCTCCTCAACAGTTAGAATTTCAAGTACACTAGCTCTGCAGAGAACGATTATCCCTCCTTTTCTCACACTCACTACCTTTGTTGGGTTGATCTAAAAGCTCCAGGCCTTGGACAGCTTCAAACAACTGGGGAAATAGAAAGAGCTCTGCTAGTCCGGTCAGGTCGTAGGTGATTACATGGCTGTTAATTGGAACCGTTCTGAGCAGAGCTTTGAGGACTCTGCGGGACCCGCTGGAGATAGTGGTATCCCAGTTCAGCAATTACTGGTTCTGCTATACAGCCTTCATGCCACTGAGAGACTTCATTAGTGGATTAGCTCTGGAATAGTCACGTATAGGGATAGATATGCATTTCTAGAGTATTATTAAACAGATAGCAAATATCTGCAGCATGTGCTCTACAGTACACAGGCCATAATGACCACAGATCTTCCACAGACTCTTCCCCAAAGAGGATTTGATTTCATCTTACACAAAGGTAAGAGAGAGAGAAAAACTGTGCTGTGGAAAATCCGTTCAGAATTTATATATATATATATATAGAGCACGTGATATATTATAAGAAGTAACGATATGTTTTATGAAATGTAGTGAAGTAAAAAGTACGATCTTATGCTTTGGAATGTAGTGAAGTAAAAGTAAAGTTACTCAAAATAAAACTACTCCAGTAAGTACAGATACTTGAAAAATGTACTTAAGTACAGTAACGAAGTAAAGCTACTCCGTTACTGTCCACCACTGGTAATACTTTTAAGGATTTTACTGCAAGGATGTATTAAATTAATTAAAACTTTAAAAAAAAAAATCACCAACACCAAAATATTAAGCTTCTGCTTAAAAGGTTCTTCAACCATTTTTGGTTCCACAAAGAAGCATTCAGTCAAAGGTTCTTTAAAGAACCATCTCTTTCTTACATTTGTATAACCTGAAAAACCTTCTTTCACCACAAAGAACCTTTTGTGAAACAGAAAGGTTCTTCAGATGTTAAAGGTTCTTTATGGAACCATTTAGACAAAAAGGTTCTTCTATGGCATCGTGAAGCACCTTTGTTTTTAAGAGTGTATCTCCATATATATAAATATATAAATATGTATGTATATATATATCAATCTCTGAATAATGTACTTGACAGCTGTTGTCACCATTCACTTTCATATATTTTCTCTTCACAGAAAATACTGCTTGACAACTTTTGTCACCATTTACTTTCATATTATAGCAGCATAGACATTCAGCTATAAATAACCCCTTTTGAAGAAAGAAGCAACTGAGTTCCATTTGTTCCAGTGGACCTTAAATGTTTTCATTTAATTCTTCATAACTGTCGGAGCCATTTTAAGACTCACTGGTTTTTGCCATTGCTATGTGTAACATCATTCCACAATCTATAAGTAGGCATACTGAAAAACAATCTAAACATTCCCTCAATATGTGTCACACTGTCATATTCCCTCTCCAGAACTGTGGTCCTCTGTTATGGCTCGAGCTTTTCTAATTCATTGTTTCTGCATTGCTGGCCTCTCTCTGATCAGGTAATCATCTAATTATCTCTGCTGCTCACTTAAACAGAAAGGGATTTGCCTAGCCTGCTAATGCAGCCTGTGCTCCTTAAAAACCGCCGCCGCAGCCCTCCCTCCACAGCCGCTCCTGACTGAAGAGCAATTAAGAGCCACTCTACGAATTACAGATTAACAGGACGGGAAGTAGATGTGATGCTGACCTACTTCTGTCCCATTTCTGGCTCAGAACAGCAGGATGACAGCAAGACATTTTCTTCCATTTGATGGACATTCTGATGTGGTCATGTGATTACGACACATTCCTTTTCTCAAAAACCAGCCAGAAAGACAAAGAGCTGTCCGCTGCCATGAGATCAAATGATCTAGTGACACCTCCAAAGCAGCTCATAAGGATAAAGAGCCTATATTCTTCCCTCAGACCTTAGTTGGTATGGATTAGCAAACAAATTAGGAAATTTCCACTTTTTAAAGCAACGTCTCAGTTTTGCCCAACAGCTTGTGGCCTGGATACAATGTTAAACCTGTAAATCTCCACAATTAGTGCTGTGATAGTGAAATGAACTAACCTGAACTTGAACTTGTGTGTGTATGGAGTGCGTTGAAGCGCAGACTGACCCCGGGTCATCAGGGAAGGATTATGTCTCAATCTGTTCCTCTCAATGAAGATGACTCTAGTCTAAGTTATTACAATGATTTTCACTTTAACTTTCAAGAAGGATTAATCTCTCAGGAAATCAAAACCACTCACTGGATGCACTTTAAGATTATGTAACAGGGAGCATTATTAGAATAAAACACTGTGGTTTGTACGTTGATATGCTGGCGACATAAGACTGCATGCCTGGTTGCTGCTTCTAGTTGAATGTATAGAAATACAGTTGTTTAACTGCTGTTTTGACAGGTAGACAGGTTGGGCTGGCAGTACTTTACATAGACGAGATACAGACCATAGTCCCTGTAATCAGTGCACTGGCTGTTAGTTTGTGTTGATTTGTTTAACAGGCTTCTTCCTTATGGTGATGAACAGGCTACGTCAATAGAAACATTTAGGCTGTCATTGATAATGCTCATTATTTTTTCATCGCCAAGCTTAGCTTTAATCAGTCTAAATAAGCTCTTTTGCACTACAAATCATTATATCTGCACTGTTGTTACTTCACTGGTTTGCACTCTATCTGCCATGTGCCTTGTGCTGCTTTATATATTTTTTTACATTTTACCTTATTTGTATAGTTGTATTTTATATTTAATCTGTATCTATCTGTATTTATGTTCTACTGTTAGTGTTATCTGTATGCACCAAGGGTCTGAGAGTAACGCAATTTCAATTCTCTGTGTGTATTTGCTGTACATGTGGAAGAATTGACAATAAAGCAGACTTGACTTGACTTGACTTGACTTATAAATTTTATTAGTAGCATTTCGGATATACAGTATATTTACTGTTTGAAATGGTACTCACCTATTGTTTCATGGTGGGTTCTAAATGAGTGATTTCGGCCTGGATTGTTTTAGTAAGTGTTATATGCAAACTTTAGGATGGTTTTAGTTTGTAGAATGTTTGTACTTTTAATAAAAGTAATATAATAAAAGTAGAGTGGTAAGAAGTGGGTAGAAAAGGCAAGCTTAGGAGGCCAAGGTAGAAAAGACAATATTTCAAGTGTAATTACATTTCCCATTTGTCCCATTTGTTTACATGGAGAAGGCAAGGTTTAAGACCTATACTGCAGCCAGAAATGTTTTGGCATTCCTCTTTACTTTTCAGGAAGTCTATAGCACACTCAGACCCAGAACTGGGTTTGCATCAGTTGTGCACTGTCAGTGCTGCTGGGTTGTGTCAGGAAGGGCATCTGGCATAAAACCTGTGCCAAATAATGTGCAGATAATTCTGACGTACTGATGCAAAAGAGAGTTAAAGTTTTTTTTCAACGGTCTAATCAGATTCAATTATCTATGCTAAGCTACAGCTAAAAGTGCTACCGCTACGGAGATCGGCTGAACGGATTCGAAAATGGTAAAACTCAACTGTTTAACTCTAGTGGAGTTGGAAAATGAGCCTATTTTCAAAAATAGTGGAGTGTTCCTTTAAGACTCTCATTTCCACTTCATAATCCATTTAGCAAAAAAGCAAGGAGGATTGAAAGGTCATCACAGAGGTCATGCACAGGCACTATAAGGTTGCTAATGTTGCACAGTATAATTGAGCTTAAGAGCTTGACTACCTTTACTGACTAGCAAAAAGCAGTTATGTGAACAGTCATTAATGTCAGTGTTCAGCAGCATTATGCTGCTATAATGCTGAACAGTTCTGTTGAGTTAGCACAAAAACAACACACCAGCAGAAATCAATGTAATGGGCTGCCAAATATGGCAGTAAAGGCATTAATGAATTATGTGAACAACAGTTTAACCGAATGCATAATTTTCTGTCAAATATGCTAAGTATAGGGGTTCCGTATGTCGTTTATAATTAAGTATAAATCTCATAACAACAAAAAGCAAATAGCAAAACAACAGAAAGGCTTTGAAAGCATCTAAAGCTTTTGAGTATGTCACTGATTTGTATTGAATAAACGTTATACTTGAATGAATGGCGTGAACAGATGTCTCCTTAGAAAAAGGCTTAACAGAACATTTAATTAAGGCAGACATATTGAATAATATATATTTTTTTAAATGTAATGCTTGCAGAAATTAAAAGCAAGTGGTGGCAAATTACTTACAGAGGAACAGATGGAATATGCCATCGGAGGATCACAATGCCGGGTAAATTGATTAGCTTTATTTTAAATAGAGATGAGGGTTATATGCACCACAACAGTTAGACAGATCGATGGATGTCTTTGTATATTGCTCTGGTCATGTTTATAATGTTGGAGTATCTTCAGGAATTGATTGGTTTTCAATAGAACAAAGCTCTTATTATTAATAAATCACACATGTGATCTATTTAAACTCTCACCCTCAGTTTTATGGTTTATTGACTTTCACCCTTTTAAAATAAAATTTTAAATATAATTTGTGTTCTTACTAACAAATGCTTCATGCAGGTGCGCATGAGCATGTATAATGTGATATTTGGTTGTACAGTCAATTGATAATGGGAATGACTGACTGTTAGTTGCTAGGTTACTGTTCCATTCTCTAATTGGCCACTTTGATTGAAATTCCATTAAAAATAAAAGGAGCTCTTCTGTTGCTGCCTCCCAGTATTTTGTTTGGGACTGTGTTGATTTGCAGGGACTGAAAAGGCTCATCAAAACATGCCGTTATGCTGTTTCTCCTCTCTCTCTTCTTCATCTCTTTTTTCACTTTTTAAACAAACAGTATTACAGGAGCATGTAGTTCTAGAACTTCTAGCGTGATACGCTACGCCTCATGATTTGGATTTCACTGAATGCTTGCTGGGACACAACTGTCATCTGTGACGATTCACAAACATACACTGTCAAATTGATCTTTTAAGTGCATGGTTGCTGTTCAAGAAAGTGCTGGCAAATTCTGCTGCCTCCATTACAGTGACATACTGGTCAATAATGCAGAAACTGGCAGCTATTTGGGTGATTTCGTGTCTCTACAGTTGGCTAGCCTAGGACAGTCAAATTAGTCCTTTGAAACATAAAGTTTGGTCTCCCTCTAGTGGTACTTCGCATTTCTGCTTATATTTAATTTGCCAGTTTGATCTTTGATCTAGCTTGTCTTTAACCGTCAAACTTTGTCTTTGACAATTCAACGACCCAATAATTCAAACCATTAGTCTTTTCTCAATCCATTGTTAAAATTCAGCATTCGATTTTGTCTCTGACATCGTAACATTGTTTAAACGCAGATTCATACTGAATCGTAAACAACGGGAAATCACATTTTGTGGGAACATGGACGAAGAGAAAAAAATTGCCCCGAAACTATTGAAAATGGAGCTGAACTGAAAGAAGTCTGATCTTTCACCTAAAGCCTGGCTCACACTACAGGAGTTTTAAAATCCTAACCGATTATGAAATCTGGTTGCAGCACACACATAAGGAGAATCTTTGCAGATTATCTTCCCTCAGTTCTTAAACATGAACACACTACAAGATTTGAAAATCGTGGCACATTACACACTACAAGATATTAAGATTATCGTACCAGAGGAGCGCCTCACATGATCTCACGCAGCAGATCGTCTTTATATTTCAGTGATGTTTACATATTAGCTAGCTTGCTAGCAGCTTTCTGCACTCACCCTGTATGTTCAAAACTGAGGCGATTTCACCCCAGCGCATCTCCTTCTCCTGTTGTGATACGTTTTCGACACATTATACAGACAGTTGTGTTACTACAAAACTTCAAGAAGCAGTTTAATCCGTCTCCACTATCCAATGGAGCCGTACAGCAGCTGTTTTGCGGTGTTATTGGCTAATGAGAAAGTAGGCTACTGATGTAATCATATAGCCATCATCATCCCGATTTAAATACTAAATATAAAACATGTTTGATATGATTGGGGCGGCCCCGATTTGTGTGCGAGCAGATCGGGAGGTGCAAAATTCGATCGGTGAACGCCTCACATTACCAGATAATCCGCGCCGAACATTGGGACCGATCGAGGTGCTCGACAAGATTTTTGCTCCGATTCTCGGGAGGGGAAAATCTGGGCTAAATCAGGCTAACAATCCTGTAGTGTGAGCCAGGCTTTAGGCTGTTCTTTGTTTGATTCATTCACCTGTGATTTTTAGCAATGCTTTTGCCAACTCTCGCGAGACAAATAAGCAACTGCAGCTTCAAAAACAAGCCCAAAACAAGCCCAATATTTTTTGATAATTTATTATCATCAATATTATTTATTATCAATTATTTATTACCAATAAATGAGCCCGCAACATATTAAACTGAAACTATTATCTGAAAAGCAAAACCATCAGTTATTTTACAAAAATCAGCAAACTGCAACAAAGCAGGAACAAAACTCTTCTCCAATCACCTGTGAGCAGAATAGGATTGGACAGATGGAAAAGGAGAAAAACACGAGCTTCAAAGGGGAGCTGTAACATAGCCACATATTTATAGCCTACTAAAATATTGGCTATTCGAACCAAATCTACTCTTAGTATTAGTATAGGCCTACTTGTTTTTTTGTTTTTTTTTACAGCCCGTGATAATTAATACATTACTAAAACATTGTAACAATTAAAAATTAGGCTATTTTATAAAGGAAAAAAGTCATCCCACTCCTCTACGTCTACTACTATCATCGCTTGGATTACAGCGTCACGCTCCTTCTCTTTGAAAGTGATTTTTCTTCAATCCCTCATTGAAGAAAAATCACGTTCAAAAAGAAGGCGCGTGCGGAGAGGGCGGAATATTTGACAAATTATGCTACAGCATATTTTTTGCACTGATTGGCTATTAACTGTGAGCAGACAGAGTGTCAATCAATGCATTGGAGAATACTAGAGCCCGACCGATATGGGTTTTTTGGGGCCGATACCGATACCGATATTAGGGAGTAAAAAAAAAGGCTGATACCGATATATCGGCCGATATTCTTTGTGTATATTATAAGTACAGTACCAGTCAAAAGTTTGGACACTTTCCCATTCGTGTGTCCAAACATTTGACTGGTACTATAGTTTTCCTAACAAGCAACCATATTTTTTAAAATAAACCCAAAAAACCGCAACCAGCGACCCGGGGATTTTTTCAAGCAACTTTACAAAAACAGAAGCCCAAAGTCGCGTATAATACGCGGACTTGGCAACTCTGGGTCCGACTCACAGAACTGTCCGTTTACGAGAACCGGTTCACAACAGTTCAGTGAAGAATTTAGGTAAATTATATGTGCTAAGATCATAATAAAAACATAAATCAATTTCTAAACTATATATGTATATATATTTGTGTGTGTGTGTGTAAAATTAAAATAAAATTATTTATTTTTAAGAATAAATTAATATTTTTTAATAAATTAATACAGCATGTGTGTGTGTGTGTGTGTGAGTGTGTGTGAGAGAGAGTGTTTACGAGTTGAACGCACATGAACGCCACCACAAAGTCGTGATTACGAGTGGGAAACTCGAAATTTTCTTTAAGCCCAGAGATTCCGAGTTGGGGCGTGTCAATGAGAAACATGGCGGAATCAATGGATGCAACGTCTGTAGTTGACGCTAAATTTTTGTTTAAATTGATAGTTTAGTTGTCCTATAAACTTAAATTGGTCATGTTCTTGTTACGCAGCTGAAATCCAAGTAAAAAATGCAGACCCTGTTGTATTTTCTTGTAATTTATTAAAAGAAGGTACACCGCCATCTTGTGCCGACTAAACTGACTTGAACGCACCTGACGTCGTAATTACGACTTGTCAACTCGTAAGTACGAACGTCCCAGGAGGACTTGAACGCAGCATTAGTTAACATTATTTCTCTGGTCATTACGAAATAACTTCCGGTCAGCTGATAGTGTGTCATCGGTGTTTGCAAACAAATCTACTGTGGCTTCGTGCTTGCACCGTCCACTGACACCCCACACCGCCGCGGTCATGGGAGAGAATGATGAAAGCGAAATAATCGAGCACCACGATGACGAGGAGATGGAGAAGATGCGGACGCCGAGGAATCATTCGCAATCCTTTCTGGAGAGCGTCGCGTCGTCGGAGAAGGACGGATACAGTAGCACGCAGTCATCACACCGCCTGCTCGCCTACAGCGATGCGCTCATCTCCATCATCGCCACTGTAATGGTGAGGAAACCCACAGACAGACAGCCTTTAGACAAAAGGCATGGGACATTTTGCTGCTTTGAATGCACTGTTCAACTGACGTCCGCTAGTATATGACAAACCGCTATGAATCACCTGTTCTCCACACAAAGCCTGGGTTTATTAAATATATACTGTATGATTATGTTTTTTTAAAGCGTGTCACGATTTTCTTGTGTTCACAGATATTGCCTGTTGCGCATACAAAATTTCAGGATAATGAGGTGAAAAGTTACATTATGTCACCCTTCCAGGAATAGTTCACCCCAAAATGAAAATGTAGTCGTTATACACACCCTCATTTAAAGCTATACCAATGAGATTTCCACAGAAGGCAGACAAACACAAAATAAAGTACAATGTCTTTTCTGTTTGTGTCAGAGAAGAAAGAAAGTCATACTGGTTTAGTTAGAGCAGTGGTTCTCAACTAGGGAATCTGGACCCGGGACCCACTAGGGGGCCTCAGCACACTTCCAAGTGGCAGCAGGACAACTCAAACGATTAATCGCATCCAAAATAAAAGTTATTGTTTACATAAATGCTATGTTTATATATTAAATATATTTATATATAATATAAATTATATGACTATAAATATAGACATGTAAATACATGTAAATATTTTCAAAACATATACTGCATGTGTGTGTATTTATATATACATAAATATACACAGAACACACACATTATGCAAAGAAGAACTTTTATTTTGTATGCGATTAATCACGATTAATCGTTTGACAGCACTCATTTAAATCTATTGCCACTACTGCTTTATGTAATTGAAGTTTTAAAATGAGTAGTCATTATAGCAGATGTTTCAGAAATACCTTGAGGGCTTTAAAATATTGGGGTCCTTGTTTGAGCACCACTGGTTTATGTAAACATGAATGTATGAAAATCATTTTTGGGTGAATTGTTCCTTTAAGACATACAATTTAAACACACATTTATTGTATTTTTTATCTCCTAACTGATCTCTCTATATTCAGGAACTGAAACTGAGTATTCAGGCTTTGCTCACCACCAAGGTTGCTGTCTACTTGATGACTTTTTTGATTGTCACTGTTGCTTGGGCTGCACATATCCGGTGAGAGCCCTCAAGCACTACATTCTATAAAGTAGTAACTTCATAGAACTGCTGTTTTCATTCATTTGCATAAAGATTTCATTAAGCATTTGGTTTTAGGTTGTTTCAAGTCATTGAGCGTATTGACGACACTCTTGCACTGCTTAATCTGGTGAGAACACCAACAAAAGTATTCCTCCTAATGAATGTAAAGTAGCTGTATATTCATATTTAAAGTGTGTGTGGTGACTTTTCAACATCTCAATTCTATTCTATTTCAGGCATGTATGATGCTTATAACCTTTCTACCATACACAGTGAGTCATTCTACTGATGTTTTGAAAGATTGCTTAGTTCAGCACTATTTGACTACTTCCCTTTTGCCTCCTCGTATGTCTTTAAGGGAAATCTCCGTTTATGACGTTTATTTTTTGTTTGTCTTCTTTTAGTTCTCTCTCATGGCAACATTCCCTAATAATACCCTCGGCATCCTCCTCTTCTGTGCTTGTGTCATGGTGATTGGTTTAATTCAGGTGAGAACGCTTGCATGTGCTGAATAACATAACCAGCAGAAGATGCTTTGAGTTTTGTTTGACAGTCATATGTTTTTGTGTCTTTAGGCCTTGATTGTCTTGTATGGATTCAGCCATCCTTTCCTTCTCAATGATCAGATCCAAATGTCTGAGAATCAGGCTTATTATAAGAGACGGATACTTGAAGTCATCATGAGGGTTCCTATCATGTGCCTGTTTGCCAGCGTCTTTTCAGCCATCTTTATCCAAGTGGTACGGGATTTGAGCTTAAAGGGGTCATATGATGCTGCTAAAAAGAACATTATTTTGTGTATTTGGTGTAATGAAATGTGTTTATGCTGTTTAAGGTTACAAAAACACATTATTTTCCACATACTGTACAATATTGTTTCTCCTCTATGCCCCGCCTTTCTGAAACGCGTTGATTTTTACAAAGCTCATCGGTCTGAAAAACAAGGTGTGCTGTGATTGGCCAGCTATCTAGTGCGTTGTGATTGGCCGAATACCTCAAGCGTGTGACGGAAATGTTACGCCCCTACCATACTGTGATGCCCTGTCCACTGCGCAAAGTTGTAGTATTTCCTCAGCAACCAGCACGGATCAGCTCCAGGCATGACGAAGCAGATATCGTCCTCTTTTGGAAGACCAAACAAAGTAGTTTCGCTTTCACAACGTGTTCATTACAGTGTTTATATAAATCTAACAAATGTATTTACTGTTAAAATTATACAGTTTATTTTATTATGTAAAAATAAAATGTTTAGTTAGCGCCAATAGCCTTGTGGGCAGCGCGCCGACATACAGCGTCCGAATCCTGACTCGAGGACCTTTCCCGACCCCTCTCTCTCCCACTTCACTTTCTGTCAGCTCTGATCTGTCCTATCATAATAAAGGCATAAATGCCAAAAATAAAACTTAAAACAAAAACAAATTTTAAATCACACACATTATAACGTATATAACATTTATAATATTTTATATTATAATATTTTAATTAATAATATTTATTTATATATTTTTCCTCTGGCAGTCCTACATTATTTTGGCTATTGTCATATTCCTGCCATACATCGCTCAGTGTTTAAAATGGATCCAGAGTAAAGCCATCGGTGGTAAGAGCAAAATCTCACAAAACTGTACTCTCTTATTCTTATATTGCATACATATTTTATCATTATACATACACTGCTGTTCAAAAGTTTGGGGTTTGGTGGGATTTTTTAAAATGTTTTTGAAAGAAGTCACTTATGCTCACCAGGCTGCATTCATTTGATAAAGATACAGTAAAAACGGTAATATTGTGAAATATTATTACAGTTTAAAATAATCATTTTCATTTTATTTATATATATTATATTATTATTTTATATATATTTATTTTTTAGTTATTCTGAATTTAATCAGCCTTTACTTCAGTCATCAGTGTCACATGATCCTTCAGAAATAATTCTAAAATGCTGATTGGCTGCTCAAGACACATTTCTTATTATCAATGTTGGAAACAGACGTGCTGCTTAATATTTTTGTGGAAACTGAGATATACGTTCTTTAGATTCTTTGATGAATAGCATTTATTTGAAATGGAAATCATCATTCAATGCATTCTTGCTCAATTTTGTATTTATTTATTTTTTTTTTTGAAAATCCCAAACTTTTGAACTGTAGTGTAATTGGAGCAATTGCAATCTGCATTATATCCTTTTTTTAAATAACCTCAGGTCAGGTGGAAGACAGCCCAGATTCAGTGCCCTTCTACACCTACCATCCCAGTGAACCTTTGAGTAAAGAGCGAGTGGAGGCCTTCAGTGATGGGGTGTATGCAATCGTAGCCACACTGCTCATCTTAGACATTTGGTTTGTATCCCTCCAAAGCAGTTTGTCATTACTGGATCCAACAGTCCACTAGGTGTTCAAATACTGTGCAATAACCAAGAATTTGCCCAGTGCTTCTCTTTGGTACATCATTTTAAACACCTTGTTAATGTCTTACACAGTGAAGACAACGTGCCTGATCCGTCTGTGGTGAAGAAGGAGTTTGACAACAACCTTGTCGCTGCGCTTCAGGAGTACGGTCCCGAGTACCTGGCCTACTTCGGTTCCTTCGCCACCATTGGCCTGCTTTGGTTCGTTCATCACTCTCTCTTCCTGCATGTGACAAAGGCCACGCGCCTCATGGGCCTCTTCAACACGTTCTCCCTGGCCTTCGTGGGCGGCCTGCCGCTCGCCTACCAGCTCACGCATGAATTTCCCAGAGGCTCCCGCAATGAGCTGGAGGCCGTGCAGATCAGCTGCGTCATCATCTTCTTCGCCGGTCTGTTCCAGCTAGCCATGTGGGTAACGGCACTTTTCACGGAACGCGAGACTTTGCACCCGTATGTGCGCTACGGTGGACGAGAGCACGCCTTTATGTTGGCCAAGCTCTCGCTCTACCCCTGCGTGGCCCTCGGGACCTTCGTTTTCACCTGCGTCCTGAGCCGCTTCAGCACGTCCATCTTTCACATGATGGAGATTGGCGTACCGTTTGCTTTTCTTGTACTGAGGCTGCTGGTCCGTGTGGCGCTGGTGCTGCTCAGGTGGCTCTTCTGTCCTGCGAGGAACGATTTGGACAGTGTTCCAGTAGAGGAAGAGGACTCCCAGCTGCCCATTAATGATATAGTGACTTAGCAGTGAACGAAGAAGAAAACGCCTCAATGTTTAACCTAAAATTAAGGTTAGGCTAGATTCTCGGCGCTTTTGTTTATAATTAATACTGCAGCTGATAGCTTTGTGCTGTAGAAGACGTCCATATCGGTCAAATCTCTCATTTAGTTTAATAGACTGTGGGACTGATTGATGAGGTCTTCATCATGATGAGTCTTCAGTGTCATAGCAGTGGTCCGAGGAGAGCCCAAGAGCTTTTTTTCTCCTTACAGAAATGCACAAAAATGTTTTTAAGCCTTGGATTTATTAGCATGTTAAAACGATGTCTCAGTGTTTTTATGTTTATATTTTAATGTGAATTAAATTACACAGAGGTTTTCACTTCATTCAATCAGTAAGAACTACAAAAGTGTTTTAGGTTATGTTCAGTTATGTGGGTTTTAGTATTACAATTATATTCTTGGTATTTTTTTATTTTAATTAATTATTTTGCACTTTTATGTTATTCGTGCTTTTGATCTGGAGCTGCAATTCAGGTCTTTATACATTCTATTGGAGGAAATCTTTCATGTAACCGCAGAAACGTCCAAAACCACATGCATTAGGTGAATGCTCTGTCAATGTGCTTGTATAAATCTACTCTTCATTTCACCTGACAATGAAACTAGTGATGCACCTTAGAATAAATAATGAAGTCACTGTTGCACTTACACTCTGATCTGAATGGAGCATGTCGAGATAATGATAAAATGCATAAGCCATTATAAGAGGTGTTTTGTTTTCGTGGCATTTGAGATTGTTTTGTTAGTATTTCATCTAAATGTTATTACCATACTGACTATAAGATGTTGTATGTAAAGTGCACTTGTCAAACATTTTAATTTCTTGATTTTTTTATTACCCTCACATTATCAAGTCTGTTAGGATTCTGCTTTGGTTTTGGGAACCACTGTAGCTGTGTCAGTCCAAATGTTACTGTTTAACTACAAACAAAGATACACTTTTGAGAATAAACTCAAGTGCTGCTTGCAGAAGTACTGCAATTTTGGTGGAAGACTGAAATCATGTAATGAATGTGACCACACTGAGCGTAAGTCAGAAGTGAAGTTTATTCACCAAGTGTAGCATTGCAATAATAACAATAATGATAATAATAATTCTTACTTTTTTTCCCCAGTATTGCCCATAACTTATTACTTTCTTTGTCTTCTGGTAAATATTTACTACTGAACATTTTTAATAAAAAAAAAAAAAAAATCTGAAAATCATCAAACAGACATAAATATAGGTTCCCATTTTTTAAAACAACAAATAACAAACCATTATGAGCAAGTAATTTGCAATCCATTTTCAGCTAAACTTCTGAACAGTATAAGCTTGCACAATATTATATGTTGGGTAACATAACTTAAACTGTACAGCAGCTCTCAAAAACTAAATTGCTAATACAACTGTGACATCCACAAAATAAGCTATAGACAACTGGAGGTGCAGTCTCTTTTTGGTCTGATAGGATTCATATTACTACAATCACAACATTCTCACATGACTGCATCTACTGGACAGCAGATGTGAAGGAAAGGAACATGTAAACCTATTGCAGACAGGAATGAATAAGGTAAGGGGTCACACTTGCCTTTTTTTTTTTTTTTAGGTTTTACAATACACCCATCGATAACTGGTCCCAAACTACACGACTGAGTCCCGATGTGTAATTAGGGCGAAGGTCACAGGTTATTACAAATCCACTTCTTTTAACTAAAAGCCTAAAAAAGTGTGATGATAACCTGTAGTAATGTTACTTTTGTTCATGTAAGTGCCTAAATAAATATCTAATTTGTTCAATCTGTTATAGGATTGTTCTCTACTGTAAGATTGTAGCATTTGACAATGTTAATTGTGGTGTGAGATTTAGTTTGTTTTTTCACAGCAAAATTGACAGTGCTTTGGTACACATTTGTTTGGTAAAGAATTCAGTAAGATTTCAACAAATTAAAATAAAAAAACAAGGTTTTTAAAAACGAGCAGCTAAAAACTATATTTCAGGGAGGGATACTGTAAAAATAAAATATAAAAAAAACAAATCTAATAACATGTTTACATATTTTCAGATATTGGATATCTACTCAAAGCACCAGTGTTTTTTGATATTAAAACCTGAAAAGTTAATTGAATCTTTCGACTTGTGTAGTTAACTTACAGTGCAACTAAAACCAATGGTCACGGAGGGGAACACCGCAAATCATCACCTTCTCAAAAAGGCTGTTTTTCCCCCGAAAACAACCTGCTCAAGTTATTCTCCACCCCTAGAGAGGTTTAATCATGCTAGATTTAAGAAAATAAGACAAATCTAGGTCTTTTTGCATATTTTCATAACTTACTATTTTATAGAATTTGTTAAGCCTTATATATTATATTCATAAATGTATAATCTCTATATATATGATCTAGTGTATAATATCTATGTGCAATAATACATATGATGATATATACACACACGTGAGTTAATTTAGCGCTCACACAAACACAGTGTGTAATGGGAAAGGGAACATGGCTATTTTAAGCAGTAACAGTAGGACTTACAGACATGCTTCTGTTTTAGATTCACTGTTTTGTAATGCTTTGAGTTTAGGACCCCCGTTATAAATTAAGCTCACATTTAAATGTTAACCATGAGTATTATGGCATCTCAAAAACCATGAGTTGTTGATTTGGCAAACCAGGCCAGAATCACAAAACCAGTACAATGATGTCACTCTGTCACTTCCTGTAGTGCTATACATTCACTTACCATGTGCTTGAATCTTTTATTTTGCATGGTTATTGATTGGAAGACCTTTGATGCTAAGAGAACCGTCTCGCCCCCTTGTGGTCATTTTGCTCCTTCATTTGGTGAGTTTCTAATGGGTTAAAAGTGAGAGTTTGGTTTGCAGCCGGCGTCACTCTCTCTCACTGAAAGGGAGCTCCTGTGGTCTGTTGGGAGTGTGCTCCTGCAGTCAGTCATGGATGGATGCTTACTGAGTTCAACAGGACATAAGCTGGAGACGTCTGTCATTGGGCTTCCTCCACAGCAGGGGGCAGCATGCCCTGTTCTTGTAAGTGGTTGCGCAGCGTATTGAAGATGCTGAGTTGCTGCTCTGGTTGCAGGACAAGCAACTGCTGTAAAACCTTACTGGGGTTCGGCCCCCTGGGGAAAAGAAAAAAAAACCAGTGTCAAACATGCTTCCTGTGTGCACACCTCTGACAATAAAGAAAGAGCTGATATTGAAATCAAAATGCTAAATAATAGTTCTTTTTGCAATGTATCAGAAGTGAAAACATATGTTTTTGAACTTAAACCTTTTATGCTTTTAAAAAAAATATATATATATATATATATATGTGACCTGCTCCAACATTTCCTCATGCCAGTACAAACAAACCCAACATTGGACACAATAAGAAATAGAATATAATAACAATACAGTAAACTATCAAAAAATATGTTAATGGATAAATAGATAAATATATATACTTTGTGTGTGTGTGTGTATATATGTATAAAAATAGAATAAAATAGAAAAAAATCTCTCGCTCTCTCTATGAAATAAAAATAGAATAAAACAGAAAATATTTTATGTAAAATTATACAATATATATACCGAAGCTGTACAATGGACAAAAATAATGCTATATAAATCATATATATGAATATATCTAATAATTAGTGCTGTCAAACGATTAATCGCGATTAATCGCATCCAAAATAAAAGTTTTTGTTTACATAATAAATGTATGTGTAATGTGTTTATTTATTATGCATGTATAAATACACACACATACAATATATATTTTGAAAATATTTACATGTATATACATTTATATATTTATATTATTTGGTGCTGTCAAATGATTATTCGCGATTAATCGCATCCCAGATAAGTTTTTGTTTACATAAATATATATATATATATATATCCAAAATAAAAGTTTTTGTTTACATAATAAATGTATGTGTAATGTGTTTATTTATTATGCATGTATAAATACACACACATACAATATATATTTTGAAAATATTTACATGTATATACATTTATATATTTATATTATTTGGTGCTGTCAAATGATTATTCGCGATTAATCGCATCCCAGATAAGTTTTTGTTTACATAATATGTGTATGTGCTGTGTATATATATATATATATATAAAAATACACACACATGCATGTATATATTTAAGACAAATATGTTACGTTTATATATTAAATATATGATATAATTTATATGAATATAAATATATACATGTAAATATTTTCAAAATATATGCTGTATGTG
>NW_015551200.1:19007-19283 GCF_001515605.1 Sinocyclocheilus anshuiensis | reverse complement strand
TGTGTCTATATATACTTAATAAATATACACAGCACACACACATATATTATGTAAACAAATACTTTTATTTTGGATGCAATTAATCATTTGACAGCACTAATATTATTATATTTTATATTATATATAAATAGATTTAATATATACATTTTTTTTTTTCTTAAATATATACATGCATGTGTTTGTATTTATATATATACATAATAAATATACATAGTACACACTCATATATTATGTAAACAAAAACTTTTATTTTGGATGCGATTAATCACGATTAAT
>NW_015551200.1:0-18794 GCF_001515605.1 Sinocyclocheilus anshuiensis | reverse complement strand
TGTACTGTATATATTTATTATGTATATATAAATACACACACATGCATGTATATATTTAAGAAAAATATGCTATATTTGTATATTAACTTTTATTTTGGATGCGATTAATCACGATTAATCGCTTGACAGCACTAGTAATAATACCAATTCTGTTTGTTTACATGTAATTGCCCCTCTAAAGCACCGCCAAGACATGATAATGTCAATGCTGGTTTAAACTTGTCTTTTTAAATGTAATAATTTACATATTAACATTTTTTAAATATTACATTTGTGGGTCAAAGTGACTAAATTAATGGAGCATTTCAAATACATTTGTCTTTATGTCAATGGGATTATTTAGTAGAAGATGCACGAGTCTCAGGAGATTTCCTTGATTTGAATGGTGTCGCTTGTGTCACCTAAATTAGGAAGGGTCAGACTATCAGTCAAAGTTTGACTTAAACCATGTTGAAGGTAATTATAAAGTTACAGCCTACTGATGAGTAAATCTAATTGATTTATTGGCCAAAGCCAATGTTTACACACATTTCACACTTAGTCTTTTAATTTTAATTCTATGTTTGGCTTAGTGTTATGTTAGAATCATTATTATACTCTTATACCTTTTGTTCTTTAATATTTTGAATTGTGTTTAGCTTTATTTTTTGTTTTTCAGTTATATGTTAAATTTTGAAATTTAGTTGTATGCATTTGTCATTTTTATTTAATCTCTTTATTTTTAAAATGTGTATAGGTAGTATTTATAAAGTTTTAGCTTTTAGTTTTAATACTTGCTTCTGTTGCTTCTGTTGTCCTCATTTGTAAGTCGCTTTGGATAAAAGCGTCTAATAAATGACTAAATAAATAAATAAAATAAATAAATACATTTTGGATCCTGTGCCTAATTCTAATTTAAATAATTATTTTAATTTATTTTAGTAGAGACTATTTTATCGATTTTGATTGGTAATATTTTTTTCGAAAGGATGAAGTGTAACCAAATAAGTTAAGAGGTCACCTGATAAAACTTGCTATGTAAACATGAACGAACGTTGCCATCAGATACTGACAGTCAAAACGATCCATTATTCCACCATGACCAGGAATGGTGTCTGCAAAGTCCTACAAAAAAAATACAAAAAAAAATCACAAGCTCACAGTGTAACGGTCACTCAAAGTAGACCATAAGATACAAATTCAAGGGTTTATGTGTGACTTCTGCTGAAAGTGAACCAACTTTAATCTTGAAAGCTCGTTTGAAGCCACTGGCAAAGAATCCACCAAATGGTCCGATCAGAGAGGCGAACGAAGAGAGCGCAATACTGTGGATCTGAAATGGGTAAAGGTTCACCGTTTTCTGCAGACACAAGAAAGACGTAGACATAATTATTAGCTAATACTACATAAAGAAACATTATTGTTACAAAACAGTTATCATTTCCAAGGATTCAGGAATAAAACAACCCTCTCGATTATTATATATTTAGCAGAGGTTTATTAGGCCACAATCTCTTAGGTTACAGCATGTAGTTTTGGCCTGTCCTGTACTCACCCATCTAACTGCATTCTGCACCACTGCAGGAAGTGTGTATTCCTGAATCATGAACAGATTTGTGGGCTCACACTCCACTGCAAAGCGGTTTGTCTCACTGTTGTATTCCACTGGACAAACAAAGTACTGGTACTGGGATAGCAGGTACGCATACTGGAATAGGAGGGAGACATTAGGTTTTAGTTGTCACACAATACCACGAGGGTTATGGGGTAATATAACAGTTGTTGGTGTTGCTTGAAGGTAGGGTGAGCATACAACATGTCCTGGCTAAGATTTCTAAATTGCCTAAAATGGCTATGTTTTCACATAGTTTTCATACTTGCTGAAGGAAAACACTGAAAAGTAGTTTGACCAATAGCGTCAATAGGCATTGTACATAATCGACCAATCGAGGTGTATGACGAAGGGGGATCTACAGACAACGGTCAAAGGAATGCAAGTACATGTACATATAATGTATGAAGACTGTGTATAGGATGCCCAAAGCCACACATTTTAGGCAATTTAGAAATCCTGAAAAAGAAGGATCCTTGAAGGTCTAATGGTGGCTTACAAAGAAACTCAAGACCACTGTTGCAAAGAATCCCCCAATGAATCCTTCCCAGGTCTTCTTTGGGGAGAGCTGGAAGAGAGAGCAAAGAGGTTTGAGATAAGATCATTTTCATCCCCAATGCATTAAATGATGGAAATGTACTCATTAGTTCAGAAAATGAAGAGACGGAGAAGGTTTATCAGAAATGTTTAGTGCTGTGAGAAAGCATCTACCATGCAAATATCACAGGTTCACCTTAATCAGTGGAGTTCTTCCAAAAAAGAAGCCAAATAGGTAGGCCATGATGTCATTACAGATCACAATAGAGATGGGAACAATAAACCTAGAGAACAAATTACAGTTTTATTTTACAAACACATACTGTAGGAGAGAAGAAATTGCAGTGAACAACAACACATAAAGAACAACGGGAGAGAAGAAAGTTCCAATTAGCTTCATTTACATTAGTGAATTATTTTAGAGAATTAAAATGTACATTTGAATAAATTTAACTAAAAACTGAGTGTTTCTGCTCTCCCTTGAGCAGCAAGTTATCATGTTAGCATGTGGAACATCAGGAAGCACAGGAATGCAGCATGAGAAACTCGAGTAGGAGTGAGGTGAAACCTCAGACAGGTCTGTCAGGTCAGGTGGGCTTACCAGATCATTCCCTCAAACAGGTTCTGAATAACCAGATGTGACTGAGTCACCACAATCAACAAGGTCACATGGGTCCAAGCAAACTGGAATGGCAAGCACAAACAAACACACACACACACACACGCACAAAATGGCCATCCACACAGACACACACAAACATCGAGTGAATGGTTGAAATGTTATCTACTCACTAAAACAATGATAATGCAAAGCGAGTTATGGCACATATCCAAACAAACAAAATCATAGCGTGATTCATTTTTGTTGAAAAAATTTCTTTTTTTTCTCAAATGTTAATTCAGAAGTCTGTACTAAGACTATAAAATTAAACAGAGACATAAACATTCTAAATGTTTTGACTACTAAATGCTCAAGCAAACTTAGCTGGAACAAAACGTATTTGGCTGCTGAGTGTTTCATTTGGCAGTTTTTATGTTCATGTGGAATGGGTGTGACCACACTCACAAAGAAAATGACATTTTGCTGACATCAATGGTTGAAGTGAAGTAAGTCACAGTTCAAGGCTATTATTAGAGATTCTGAACCACTGTAGCTGGACTCAACCCAACAGCTCAACACTTTGGTTAATAAATAACCAACAATTTACATCAAAACTAAGTTTGCATTTCTTGAAGGAAATATCAGTGCTAGCAAGGCAACAGCTTGAATTTAGGTTTGGGGGTTTTCCCAATAAAAAGCAGCATCAGAGCCACCATTGCTGTTGTCATGACACTAATTGAGGGCATCATCATTTCCATTGCATTCTGAATGGTGAAAATTCTAAAATGAGTACTTTTCTTCAGCAAAGATGCATTAAATTGATGAAAAGTGACAGAAATTTTATTTAATGTTACAAATGATTTCCATTTCAAATTGATATGCAGTTCTTTTGAAAAAATGTATCACTGTTTCAACAAAAATATTAAGCACTTATGACTGTTTTCAGTAATGGCTGCTGAAAACCCAGCTTTGCCATTACAGGAATAAATTACATTTTAAAATATATTAAAATAGAAAACAGTTTTTTTTAATTGTAATAATATTTCACAATATTACTGTTTTTACTGTATATCTGATCAAATTAATGCAGCTTTGGTGAGCATACGAGACTTTCAAAAACATTGAAAAATTGCACTGACTTCGAATGTGTGAACGTTGTTGTGTATAATTTTTTTTAAAAAGGACACTTAATACTAAAATTATCTACATTGCAAAATTTGAATGAAGTCTGTATGCTAAAAGATCATGAAACCCGCATTTCAGCACTAGACCAGAATAAAAGTAATAAAAGCGCTGCCTTGCATACACTGTTAATATATGGCATGCAATGACTCATATAAAACATTATTTGCAACACTTTCACAATGCCCAGTGTTTCTAAATGTGAACTCATTATACAGAAATATAACATTAAATGTGATATTATGACATGGGACTACTGAGTATCCAAAGGCCCAACACATGATATGCACATGACTGTGAATGAAATGGACAGTTTAGTTCTGGCTGGCATATAAATGACTGATACACACCATATAAAACTGCAGGCGGTAATGTTTCTTCACTAAACTCAGTACAAACATGCAGAAACCTGTAAAAAGCAAATAACATGCGGTTAATTTCCTACAATATAAGAAAGAATTAATAAACCTTATCACTGTTTACTGTATCATTCTGATTTCCATTTAAAGAAATGTATTTGAAAGACAGCAGACAAGCATTTGTTTATCCATTTTTGTTTTGGAAAGCTTCCATATCACTGTTATGACAGCAGCACACATCATTATAGGTTATTTTGTTTTTGTACATTCTTTGTACACACTGGGTTATGTCTTATACTGTAAATTCTGATTTATATATTCTCTATGATGACGACCATTAAGCTGTGCTGGAGAGAGAGCAAAGTTTAGTGAGAAGAAATAACTGCAACAGTTGCCAGCATGCTGTGCATTTATGGCCATAACAGAGGCAGAGGTACATGAACACAAATCTACTGTACATCTACTTTTGCAGCAGCATCTCTGTCATGGCCCTGAGCTGCTCCGCACTCATGAGATAATGAGATTTATACAAATCTGTGAAGTTCATGCAGTTTGAGTGATGCTGTCATTAAAGCAAAAGGGCAACACAAATATTAAAACATTATAAAATTCATGTTTATTTGTTTATTCAACTTTTCACTCTAAACATTTTTGACACTCAAGGTTGTGCTACAGTGTTGGGCAGTAACGCATTACTTAGTAACGCGTTACTGTAATTTGATTACTTTTTTAGTAACAGAGTAATTTAACAAAATAGTAATTAAGAGTATAGTTACAAGCTGAGGTCTCTATACGTTACTGCCGCGTTACATTGCTGACAGAATGCAGTGTTTTATAATCTAGAGATTGTAAAAAGGATGTAGCACATGCACTGTCTGAGTCAAGTGCCAGTGGATTAGAGACCTGCTCCCGTGAGACCCGACGCAACAGAGTGTGGCGCGGGACAACATGGGCGAGTGCTGGTGCGGGCGGGTAAACACTCGTGTGTGTGCGGGATGCGGGAGAATAAAATTATTCACGGGACTCCCGCAAAATAGAAATATCTAAACATACAATATCTAAAACAAATAAATTGTTATTCATCTCTTGCACAAAAGCTACATGAACTAATATAAAATATAAACGATTAACAGATGCAAGCGTATACAGAGTTTCTATTTAGGCTATAACACGTGTTTGCAGCGTTGAGCAATGCAGTGCTGAAATTTGCGTGCTCACGAATCCTCTCATTATAACACACGAATTCTAGACATTATGAAAGATTCATTATGCATATATTTATTGTGTTATAACAGAGATTTGTGAGATTGCGATGAACTGAGATGTATTTTAGAGATTATAAATGCAGCGCTCTTTCCTGGCATTCTTCCATGCCAAACCATGCACGCAGCAGCCGCTTGCTTTAGTTAAAAATAACAGTGTTCTGTGAATGTTGATGCTTGATTAAGCATGTATGCTGGGATTTCATCAATTTCATGGAGGAAAAAAAGTAACGTAACTAGTAATGTAACTAATTACTTTTGAAATAAAGTAATCAGAACAGTAACATGATTACTTTTAAAAGGAGTCATCAGTAATCAGTAATTTGATTACATTTTCAGAGTAACTTGCCCAACACTGTTGTGCTATATGTATGCTACAATTCAAAATTCTGGGGTTGGCAAGATTTTTGAATGTTTTTTAAAGTGCCTTATGATCACCAAGGCTGCATTTCTTAAATTAAAAATACAGTAAATCAGCAATATTGTGGAATATTATTAAAATGAATACTGCCAAAATATATTTTAATTGAAAACAGCTAAGCTGTTTACTCCAGTCTTCAGGGTCGCATGATTCTTCAGAAATCATTCTAATATGCCGATTTGGTGCCCGAGAAATATTTCTTATTATTATCACAGTTAAACAACTTGGTACATTTATTTCAGGATTAATGAAAAGAATGTTCAGAAGAACAGTATTTATTTGAAATAGAAATTATTTGTAACATTATAAAGTAGGGATGCACCGATACCACTCAAAATTTATTTAGACACCTTCAACATTTCTCCCATTATCACAGTTTATTCGCTATAGTTTAGAAAATGGTAATACAATATGACAAGAACTCAAGAGTTAAACTGTGTCAGAACAAATTCAGCTTGATAATGTTAGATAATTTTGATAGAAAGGTATGCTATGGATTACAATCAACCAAAAATAATTGAGACAGCTGTTAGTATGACAGTATTTACACAACTATCAATACTTAGTCGGGCAGCCCTTAGCCTCAATGACAGCCTGTAGTCTCCTGGGCATGCTGTTATCCAGCTTCGTGCAAACCTCAACTTCAATTTTTTTTCCCAGACTCGGTCTGAATAATTTTTGGTCCCAAATTTGTATCAGTTTTACTGGTAGTCCACTGTATGAAGAATTGTT
The DNA here is from genome assembly GCF_001515605.1 of Sinocyclocheilus anshuiensis. Taxonomy (NCBI): domain Eukaryota; kingdom Metazoa; phylum Chordata; class Actinopteri; order Cypriniformes; family Cyprinidae; genus Sinocyclocheilus; species Sinocyclocheilus anshuiensis. The sequence goes on along the minus strand of NW_015551200.1, from coordinate 12,109 downwards.
GGGTATAATTTGTCACAGTTTACTTTATTTTGCTATCCTCACTTACATAAATTATCTATAGTGTCCTGCACCCACTAGTAAAAAAATATAAAAATTATATCTGGTCTCTGAATAATTTTTGGTTTGACTGTATATCCTTTTATTTTCACACTTAATTATGCCCATTAAAATGTATTTTACATGTTTTTGTAACTTTCACCGTTCATTTTTTTGCTCTATGGTACATAATCTTTATCGAGTACGAGTACAGGACACCAGTATCGGGCCCGATACCGATACCAGTATCGGTGCATCCCTATTATAAAGTCTTTACTGTCACTTTTGGTCAAGGTATGTGTGCTTGCTAAATAAAAAAACCTTTGAACGGTAGCATAGCTGCAGGTGAATAGCTGGTTGGCACAGAGCAACAGCATATTTATATAATTACAGCATAAAAGCATATGTCAATGTGACCAAGCATACAATCAACTTGAATACCATTCGATATATATAATCTATAAACAATATATAAACTATGCTATAAAGCTAAGTGTGCACTGTGGGCTACTGACCTAGTCATAAAAGTTTCAGTGGAGTGTTTAATGCGAGTTGTCAGTTACACTCACCTGCTAAATACAGTGCAAAAGAAATAAACCGATGATAACGCACAAGGAACTGCAAAGGTTCCTCCCTTTGAACGAGTGCGCCGAAATAATCAGCCACGGTCTCACCATAAAAGAAGTAGTTCACACAAATCAAGAAGTACCTGAAATACAAGGTGCATTTGTGTCAAGATCTGATGATTTGAGAGAAAGAAATGTATTTGATAGAAACAATACAAGGCCCCTTTCAGATGCTTGGCTGTCATCTTGTTTTGTTTGGACAAAGCCTGCAGGTGGGGTGTACTTTATGCTAGGTTCCAACATGGAAGTGCACTTTGCTCAAGTCCAGTTAATCACTACTTTATCTATGAAAAAAGGTAACTGCTAAAACGTGAGAGAGTGGGTGTGTGTTTGTTTGTAGTTGACTGTCCGTACATGAATGTAAAGTACATGAATCAGAGAGTAGGGGGAAGGGTGGAGAGATAAGGGGTGAAAGGAAAGCTTTAAATGGTACCTAAACAACATTTCACTTACCAGCTAAGAGTCCTAAACCATGGTAGTTCATAGGAACGGTAAACTCTGTAGCCAATGGTTATAATTTCATGAAAACACTTGATCTGAACACCCATAACCTATAAAAAAAGATTATAAAAAAGTAAGCTGTAATAAAAACAAAGTATGTTGTAAGAGCTGAACACATTCAAAAAGCACTTTTGAAATTTCTGTCAAATATCGAGTTAAAACACTGTAGGAGTTTTAGTGGTATTTTTATATTATGACAAATCAGGTAGGGTTAAAAATCAGCTAAATGACAGAATGTGGCCCAAAGGGTTTGTAGGAGGACAGATGAAATGTTTTGTAAATGCTCTCTATAGTAACCACAAACGCTGGCTAGCCAGGGGTCAGTGTGTTTGTCTTGTTAATTGTGTTTGCGCGGTACATATATGGTTTGTACTCACACTTACCACAAATATAAGCATAATGGGTCCCAAATAGATGATAAGAAAGAAGCCAATGATCATTGTCAATGACAATATGCCTCTTATCCACCAGTTCTTCCACCTGTTGAGATAAAAAAAAAAATCAATTTGAATGCAGACAAAAAGAAAACTACAGTTTTGCAAGAAACCTGTCCAGACAGTTAAAAAGTTTGTATATGAAAATACATTTATACTGTAAGTACTGGCAAATAGGTTACATTTTCCGTTTGTGTTAACTTGGAAATGTACTGAAGGCCTGTGAAAGAGGTGAAATGTTTAACTGATGACCCAGTGATTTCCTCACTGTTGAAATGTGGGTGTGTTTAACTGAATGAAATAGCTTGAGCAGAATGATCTACTGTACAACAAAATGATTTCAGTTTGATTTAAGCTTCAATGCTGAACATTCAAGATGTATTTATGATATTCTGCGCTTTGTGAGAACAAAACTGATGGAATAGATTTATGCCAATGGTGCCATAAATGTAATAAATGGGGCTCCGTGAGAGATGTGAATTCTTCTTCTTCGTTTTCTGGCCCACAGTGTAATAAACTGTTTGCAGGTGCCACAACTCATGCAAGCCACTGAAAAGAATGGGAGGGAATTTGTCAATGGAGAGAAAGAGAAAGGGGAGGGAAAGTGGAAAAGTGCAGCATCATCACAAAATGTGGTGGGTAGCCAGGCGCCGGCATTCAGGCATGTCATTGGACCAGCGCCTCTGCGGTCTTTTAAAGAGGCTGCAGCAAATCCCACCAACAGAACAGCAAAACTGACAAGGATTAGGATTGTTCCTAATAAAGATCCCGTTTAATCTCTTTGAGGGACCATTTCCCTTTTGACCGACCCCTAACCTCATCTGCATATCATATCTTATAAATGTGAATAGCTGAGCAATACACTTGGCTGTAAGGTTATGTGTCAGCTTTCAAAGATTAACCAGATCAATTTTTTCAAGGCACTGATTTTACGAAAAAATCCTTCATGTTTGGAAAGGGTTGTTTTTAGAGAATATTAGTGTACAGGTTTCCTATTTTCCCAGCGAAAACAGGTTCAACCTGTTTGTGATGCATCAGAGACTCATAGTTGCCCATGTGGGGCCTAAATATCCGTACAGGTACATAATGCCGATGTTGAATGTTTGGGGAGTTGCTCATGAGCTCAGAATCATTGGGTACCTAGATGACAAGCCCTCCAGGGCTTTGTTGAGACACTGTGGAGTGTTATCTGTGGAAGGTGGCACGTCTGGTGTGTCCGCTTTGGAGTCGCCCTCTATTTCTCCTTCCCCCTCACCGGGAAAAGTGAGCTTGTCATCTCCATCTGCCTCCTGCAGAATGTAAACACACGGGGAGGAAAAAAAAAAAAAGAGAATTAATGCACTGATTTCAAGGCAGATAATTATATACACTTAACAACACAGGCATAAACAAACAATTTTATATTGCATTTTATGACACAAAATGTTAACGTGGCATTGTTGTGCAGTTGCTAAAGTGTGTGTGTTTGTTTTAAATAGGGGTGTTTTAACTGGTCTCTGTCAAACTACTTTGTAAACATGGCATCGGTAAATCAACTGCTTTTAAAGCATTTTTGCTATTGGTGATAGACACAACAGGATTTTTCAAATGGCTTTTGGATTAGGATTACTGCAGAAAATAAGCTCTGTGACCAATAAAAGTTTTGTTAATCGTCTAATACATTTGATTATCTTCACAAATGAACGTAACTTTTATTAATTTTGAAGCCTAAATACAATCACCAGAAGCAAAGGGATTATGGAACTAGAAGAGATATGTGATATATCAGTGATATTATGGTTTTTGTCTAGAAAAATACATCATCCCTGCAGCACTCTGCATGTTGCAGCTCCCATTCATAGCAATATGAGTGAACTGTCTTGAGTCTTTTTTTATGGAATATTACACAACAACACACCAAGAAACACTTCCAAAAACAATGAATTAGGTGAGAGAACCACCACACACTTTGATGGAAACTCAAAACAAAACTCACAATTCACAATGTCATAATTCAGTAGTCTTTTGCAATCACCCTGAAATGCAGCCCTTCATGGAAATCACAGATTTACCAGTCAAAGTAATAGAGAGCGACGGTGGATAGGATATTTGCCGGCATGACTTATGCAAATGCTAGACAAATTCCTCTGAGGAAAATCAATCGGGCTTGAGGACATGGCACCTGAGTAGGTGCAGTACAGTAGACTGAAGATACCCGTCTGCCTGACGCATGGTGAAAAGATGCTGCTTTCTCATCTTTCACTGTTGTCTTGGCTAGCACAACACAACGACGAGCCAAAGAACAGAATAAAATATGGCCTGTAACAGTAGCAGAGGAAACTAATGGATGCTTGCTGGGGGGGGGCAAGCATCCATTTAGGTGTACTAAAAGAGTTGAACAAATATGTCATCATAACAGCTTGTGGTTATGATTTAATGAATAACTCATGTTCACATGGGCTGAGTTACTTACTGAAATGTATCATGTCTCATGTGATCGCTCTAACAGTGTTTCAAGCACCAGTTTACAGCATTAGTTGAGAGAGAAGTACAATTTACATGTACTGTACTGGATAGATATCCAAATTAATTGATTCAGCATTGAATCAAGATCAGAACTAACTCAAGAGCTTGTGAATCAGAATCAAATCTATTAGTGAAATCTGTGTCAACACCCAGCCCTAATGTTCACTGATAACATCATTATAGGGAAATATTACTGGCTAACAACAGGATAGGTCATTGCTAGTTTGTAAGCCTCTACATGTGGTTTCAGCAGCAGCCCACATCCTGGAAAGCCTGATGTGTAATTGTCTCATAATCTGCAATAAATCTGTAATCTGGATTTAAATGCTGTGCCGGCAGTCTACCACTGCGATCACAGAGCAGGTCACAAAGTAGCTGATCTGCCTTTCAGACCGAAAAACAAACTATTGCAAGCTAAAGAAAAAAATCCCAACTGCAGCTTGTTTTACAGCACCTAAACGTAAAAAAGGCCACAGCAAACAAGCTACATGCTGGTAAGTTAATATGTAATACTGCGTAGACGTAATGCTCCTCTACAGCCTACAAACTTTCTAAATAAATAACATTAGCAGTACTTCTATAACAAAGGTTATTTCACATATTCCATGCCTTGTAAGTTGTTTTGGCTTGAACTGTCTGTCACATGCATAAATATGAATTTCAGAGGTCACATAAAAGACACACTGTTGTCCAGAAGTCAGTGATTCATGGCCAGAATAAGCTCTGAATGTGCTACAGACTTTATGCCAAGCAAAAGTCTGGTTCCTGTGAGACTATGCTGGCTTTGTTATTCATAGATTTTGTGTATTTTGTGGTGTTTCTTTCAAAACCCCTTACTGAAAACCAAATTTGGCAATGTATGAGCAAGATGAACATTGTACAGTTTCCAAAATTAGACAGTGAACCAAAGCCGTTGGACCATGACTGTAAGCAGCTGTGCTGATGATTAAGGCTGGTAAAAGAAACCCTGTGCTAACTTTTTAATGAGGACACACTCAAGCCCCCAGAAAACATTCATGGAAATGTACAGATCTGAGCAACACTCATTCCAGCTATCAGCTACATCAGTGTAGTCCAACTACATTTTGTGCAATGTGATAATTAAATTAAATGGTTATTTTCGAAAAGGAAACAGAAGGCAACAAACAAACTGCAACATTATCCCCTTCATACTCTGCCAGGACCAGGACAATAGACAGATGAGAAGAGAGAGTTTCCTAACGCTACAGATGAGTAGACCTATTATTAGCCTGAGGGTTTCACTAAATGGTAGCCTAGTAGCATTCTGCAGTCCATTCAAGAAAAAGAATCAGCTGATATATTTCCACTATTTAAATGACACTCAACAGTCAATAGGAAACTACAGCCCTTTAAACCTAATAGTAAATCACCCAGTTCAAACAGGCTATTTTACTTTCATAGTTTTATTTTGTTCCCTGATGCACACTTATAATGTTAGTCAAGGTTTCTTGCATCAGTTCACATTAATTTTTTGCAAGTACCCAATTTTATTTTATAGTTTCAACTGTTTGACAAGATAAAACTACATTAGTCTACAAAATGAACCCATAATATGCAAAAATATGCATTATTTTATAATAATAACAATAATAATAATTTCTTATTATGTTCAATATATTTATTAAAGGGGTCATATGATGCGATTTCATTTTTCCCTTTAATGAAGCGGAGTCCAGCCTGGGGTCGTCACATGTGGTTGCCACAAGCCCGCCGGCCGCTCCTTCGTCGAATCCGCCGTCCGCACCGTACTCAAGCCCGCCGGCCTCCGCTCACTCAGCCCGCCGGCCGCCGCTCACTCTAGCCCGCAGTGTGTGACGCTGTGTGACATTTTATGGAGGACTGTTTCCTGAACCTGCAGAGTAGATGGGTCTGTGCTCAAAGGCTGTTCTATAAAGTGGGGCAGTTCGGTTTTATGTTTACGCGGCGCGATACGCAACGTGTAAAAACACAGAAGTCGTCATTATAATCAGTAATTATGTCCCCACTGGATGCAACAAATGCCTCGTTTGTAATGGGTTTTATTTGTTTTGTCTCGCTGTGCCGGGAGACGGCGTCACAGTATGTTAAGGGGCGTAACATTTCCGTCACACGCGTGAGGTATTCAGCCAATCACAACGCACTGGATAGCTGGCCAACGCACTGGACACCTCGCTTTTCAGACCAATGAGCTTTGTAAAAATCGACGCGTTTCAGAAAGGCGGGGCATAGAGGAGAAACAATAATGTACATTATGTGGAAAATAATGTGTTTTTTTAACCTTAAACCGCATAAACACATTGCATTACACCAAATACACAACATAATGTTCTTTTTAGCAATGTCATATGACCCCTTTAATATTAATATTAAATTAATAATATAAATCCATAACATGCCCTTTAGAAGAGAGAGAAACTGCTGTGTTTGTGTCCTTGAGAGCTAAGTGCTGCACACATGTATCCTACTGCCTATAAGAGTCCTGGATGTGAACGGATAAGAAGACTAGCCTGCTGATTAGCTGCTCCATAAATGAGACTACACTAATCCCTGAGAGAGAAAGAGGGAAAAGCCCCAGACCAGCTCCATCCCAAAAGGCCTAGCGCACACCAAAACACAAACACACAAAGGCATAACGACCGCAGCCAGCAGTCACCGCATCTCTCATTCAGTTTCTACCTGCAGAGCCGGTATCTGTAACAGGACGTGCAGAGATCATATAACCAATGAACAGTGGAAATGTCAAAAAACCTGCCATATCATCACTTCAGCAGCCTATTAAATCCTCTCTAAAGTGCTTCAAGGGTGAAAATAAAGTGTCAGTAAAGGACCATATCCTCTGTGGACTTTTTCCTGGGGATGACAGCTTGGCCCAGTTTTCACTGTCGCTTTAAATTCTTTACAGCAGTGGCAAAAAAAATGGGCTGATCAGGAATTTGTAGTGTTGCAGCAAATACCAAAATGGACACACTCATGGCTGATGTCAAAAGTGAATGGAGGAGAGTGGATGCAGCAGAATTCCAAACGCAGTATTGCTTACTGTATTATGTGCTAAATAGCCCACTGTTGCATTATGGGAGAAAACACTGTTGAAAATACCAGCACAGTTGCTCACCAGTGTTCTGCAGGATACAACACATAAAATGTCCCCATTACCAGAGAGATTACTCTGAAAGATGTGTCCTGAGAAATGACTATGGCCCATGTGTTAGCCAATCAAATCAATCTCCGAGTTTCGGTGGGACTACCAGTTTTGTCCAACCATGGAAGTTGGGGTAGTGTTTGGGAAATACCATTGGGAATATTTCCCAATTTGGAAAAGTCATTAGAAATTACCTGCAGCAGTTTTTACCCACAAAACTATTTGGTCACCTAGCAATTAGTGTTGTCAAACATAGATTTAAAAATAAATATATCAATGACTCAAATTAACTGAAAAAAAATGTCCACATAACATCTACACTGCCAGGCCTAAACCTAATTGTGTAATTATAAATCACAGAAATTGTGTGATTGTAATGTGCTGAGTAACCAGCTTTCTGTGGTAAATTGCAGAAGTAGGCCATGACCAGGGGAAGAGAGCGAATCCATCGCTGAGGCCAGGCTGCAGGACGTGCTGCGCAGAGGTTATGATGGTCCACTGAACTCCAAAGACTGCTGAGGTGTACATTGAGCAGAGAACCATGCAAAAGCCCAGAGAGACTGTGGCTAATGATGCTTCTCTCAATGAGAGGAAAAGAAAAGATTTGAACTGAAAACCACAAGACTGAGCTCTGTAAATAACCTCAATCATCAGTGAGAGTGCAGGGCTGTAAATACTGCTTGTTATTATGAGTGTTGGAGAGACTGACCTTGAGAGAACTGGCTGAGGGGCTCTAGATGGACAGTCAAAGCTCAGCCCGTGAGACATCAGCATTAGTCTTATAAGGTCAGCGGTCTCCAGGACAAAAACACAATGTTCTATCAGAGCCTTAGTGCTTCTTTGACTAAATTTGCCAATATTTATTTCCATTAAAAGGATTAAGCAGATGCCCTTGCAGAATTATCTGTGAATAAACATAAGTATTTCTGCATAATCAACACTGAATATGCTTGAGTCAGCAGTTTTGGTAACATCACTTTAAGATTTTTTGGAATATTATTGAATATTATTTTTTAAGTAAAATAATAATTGTATGTATTTATTTTTAAATAATGTCATTAAATATTTTATTATTTACAAGTTTATTATATTGTTTAATTATTGATATTATTTAGCCTATTTAATTTTAAAAATATTCAAATGAACTTTCTTTTTAAAATATAAAATTACTATTTTACTTAATCATGCCACCAATTTGGTTTATGTAAACCAATATGCTCTTGGCTCTGCTCTCAAATGCCGGTCCCCTAGTTTTCCCACACTTACTTGTAGGGAACTTTTCCAGGGGAAAAAAAGGGGACCTCTATGGTCCTCATAACACAGTTCAACAGTGCAAAGACAAGACAGCCTGCATGCACAGATCTCCTTCAAAAGCCTCATCTGTGACCAAAACATTTGTAATTGCTGAGTCATGAGTTCAAGTGATCTATTTTCAGTATGCCCGCTGTGTTACTCCCCTCTCAACTTTTCCACACTGTGGCCAAGCGATTTGTTGTCACATGTGATCTACGCCAATGCTCAGCTATCAACAAAACTACATCATTTCCAGGGAAGAGGGAATGGCTCTGTTCAATCAGATACACATACAGGATTTGTAAACCGATTCTGTTAGATGTTAGACATTCTAAAATCAAAGCACACGTGTCTAGACTCTAGACGAGTATTCATAAAAACAAAAGAATTGATTACAGATAGCAAAATGCTGACATTGAACATTTTCACAATTTGAACTAAAGCACCTTCCTTCAATCATTTCTTCCAGATAAATGACTAATAATACACTTGCTGACCCAAAACTTATCTTTCAGCTCTTAAATAAATATTTCCCAATATAATATATATAATATGCGGTCTGGGCCGCATTCCTGACGAAACTGGACCAGTGTAAATGCATCTGGTTTTTGAAACCACATATGTAAATTTAACTCCTCCCAAAATGTTAAAATAATAAATGTGCAAGAGCGTGTTATAGGCTATATGACATTATAGTCAGATATGACTGCACTAATGCAACACGCATCGTCGCGGACGAGTAACTGAGTATCTCCAGCAAGCCGAAGCGCAAACTGCCGTGAATGAAACAAAGTAAAACGCAGACGGTCAACACACAATGGACCTTTTTCACATTTCCGGGTTTCTCAGCAGCCGAAGTCGTCATAGTTGGGTTAACTTGAAGAGCAGTGAATGGGAGAGTACCACAAATATATTTTTTGCATTCCCATTTGCTCAAATAGCAAAAGAAAAACTCCACGATAGTGTTTTCATGACTTTCAATAAAAGTGAAAAAATTAAGAGACGGATAACGGCAGTCAGAAGAGAGAACGATGTCAAATTTACCGTCCCTCCCATAGACTCTGCATTAGAAACACCCTCGCATTAGCATTAACTAGGGCTGCACGATATATCGAAATTATCGAAATATCGCAATATGCATATCGCAAGGGCTGTGATATCTGAATCATTTTAATAATAGGCTACTTAAATCAAAACGTTGCAAAAGGTAAAAGTTTTAGTTCGACGCATATAGCAGAGAATTGCTTGACGTTAAAGAGTTAAGTGCAATAAGTTGCAGAAAACAACTCTTTGCCGTCTGGTCTTGCTGTCTGACTCACACCTGAAGCGCGCGCACAAGCCGCAACTCACGCAGCGTCTCTTCAGTTCTGCCGCACACGTGCAAGGCGCACGCACACACAGACGCGTTTCAGACAGCGCGCGAACACCGAGTTTATTCGTCTTTCGCATCTCCTCCTTATGTTTGAATACACATACACATACACACAGAATTATGTCAATAGTACCCGTCTCGATGATCATTCTCGTAAACGCAGTCGGTTATGTTTTAAATGAATGTAAACAGCTGAGAACGAAATCGGATGTGTATCATTATATACTAGGCTATAGCCTAGTAGCCGGGACAACTTCTTTATGTTTACAGACGTTACGTAATGACGCAGTGCCATGCTCGAATTTCCCGCGAAAACCTACCCATACCACTCAAATTAGAAAACATTATTATAAGCTAACCGTTGTGAATTGGGCTATAGTAAGGCGATATTTTTGAACACTGGCTGGTTATGTACTTGCTCAAATATTGATTTCGGATCATTTTTAACAAAAAAAAATTAAGGACTACAGCTTTAAATATAGCGCGGGAATTGAACACCGGATTTAAAACTGTTTTGCGACGACACATTTGTGGCCAAGTGTAAATGGAAACGTTTTAACAAATCAGATAGATATCCGATCAGCGAAAACGCATGAAATGACCAGGTGTAAACAGGCCCTAAATGAGAGCGATGCTCAGTCAAAATACTCAGAACGTTCCAGACGCGTCTACCAAAAATGCTGTCTAGGTAGGCCGCTCAATAGGTTTTGCGACACAGCCACTGACACGGTGGCTTTGCAGTGTGTTTGGCTCAGCAACTTCATGAGGCAACCGACAGTTTAAGATGAAATATATTAAAGAGACAGTCCCCGAACGCAAAAGCCGCCATATAAAATCCTAATATAGCCTTAAACAAGTTGTTTTTGTGTAATATCTTCTCAGGTTGAAGCGCTAGCTGCTTAGCTAGAAGGTCATTCGCAGTCGACTGAGAGAAATAAAGCCGACTGAATGAGCGTGTGCTCTATAAATTACCTTGTAACTTATGTTTTCAGTGCTGTCAGGGTCTCCTCCTCCTCCTCGCCGTCTCAGCTCCGTCATTTTTTGCTTATTTCAGTCTAAATAATGCATAGATATCGTCGGAGGTCCACGTTAAAATAAAGCAGAGCGGGGTTCTCGGTAATCCGGTTAATTTAACCTACTGCGACCATCAAAGTGTCTCCCGCGGCAGGTGGAAGGACAGAACCTGCGTGTGTTTGTGTATGCCCGCAGATCTGCTGCTGATTTGTTTGTTAAGTGAGAGACCTCTCTCTCTCTCTCTCCCTCTCCCAGTGACTCAACATAAAACACTGCTCCACTCTGCGGCTGGAGCTCAGCGCACTTCACTCCTCAAAACTCCCACGACAGTCCAAATGTGATGGTTTCTTCTTGTCAAGTCATCATGACGATAAACTGAGTTTATTATTATATTGTGAAGTCACATCCAACCGTTTTTAGTTGTGGAAAGACATTGTCCTGGTAGCTTACACACAGTATGCTATTAAACTGATGCTCCTTTGAAGGGATAGTGCAGCCAAAAATGAAATATCCGTCATTACCTACTCACCCTTATGTCATTCCAAAGCTGAATAACTTTTTTCTTCTTTTGTTTCATTAATTTAATGGTGGTAACCAAACAATTGACACAGTATGGGAAAAAATACTATGGAACGAAGTCAACTCTTTGGTTACCACCATTCTTGAAAATATCTTCTTCTGTGTTCAACAAATGAAAGGTTTGGAACAAGTGGAGGATGAGTAAATGATGACAGAATTTTTATTTTTAGGTGAACTATCCCAAGCATGAAAACATCCGTATCCTGGCTACAACTAAATTCAGTATAGTGACAACCAAATGTTCATTTCTGTATATCTGCCTAGTGTAATAAGAATAATACAGAATAATAGCCCTATATGCTAAAACAGTGGTAGAAGATATTGTGTCTCTAGAGAACAATTTTACTTAGGTTAGTAATTATGTTATTATTATTTTTTAACACTAACTGGAATACATTGTTTCATCATGATGCTTTATTATATTCCAGTTCATATTTACATTAATCATTTTTAGTGCTGTCAAATGATTAATGGCGATTAATCGCATCCAAAATAAAAGTTTTTGTTTACATAATATATGCGTGTGTACTGTATATATTTTTAATATGTATATATAAATACATACCTGTAACATCTTATATCAGTTTCTGTGAAGATATGTGCATTCCTA
>NW_015551199.1:255-2063 GCF_001515605.1 Sinocyclocheilus anshuiensis | reverse complement strand
GTAATGCACTTATAAGTCTGCGATCCGCCGTAAAGCAAGAAGAATACGCGTCACGCACCGGCTGTCGAGGCCGAGCTCAGGACAGTTCAGACATTGCCGTGCATCAGAGGTAAAAAAACGATATAAATACTGTTCAGTTTCTTGCACAGACCGATCGTTTAGTGTCCCACTTATAAGTCTGCGATCCGCCGTAAAGCAAGAAGAATACGCGTCACGCACCGGCTGTCGAGGCCGAGCTCAGGACAGTTCAGACATTGCCGTGCATCAGAGGTAAAAAAACAATATAAATACTGTTCAGTTTCTTGCACAGACCGATCGTTTAGTGTCCAGGGATTAAAGTTCCGTCGCTACGACGGATTTCCATCAGTTCATAAAGACAGTCACTTGCTTCATTCCTGAATGATTCAGCCGTTTGAACGAATCAATTGAATGAATGATTCAGTGATAAAATCAGTGACTTGCCGCCACCTGCAGGCGGATATAATTTCTTTTTTAGCGTATAATTTCAGTTATTTGAATCATGTTTCTGTATTCAAAATTTTATATTTAAAACAATCTCCACATTAATTTATGAATTGAACTGCACTCGTGCCACCTCTGAGCCTCATTAAACGTCTGAAAATGTACCTACAAGCCACTTTTGTGTTCTTCTGTGCCACCTTACAAATTAATTTATTAATACTAATTTCATATGATTGGTAACTTATCATATTTACCAATGACGATACATTGATGCGTGTCTTTATGCATCAATGTATCATCACGAGCCGCAGGGTTTAATTTGGTTTTGTTTGTGTATGTTTTTTTTTTTTTACTCAAAGCCGTGAGTCCCATTCACTTCCATTATAAGACTGACAGACTGCAACGATTTGAGTTAAAAATCTTCGTTTGTGTTCTACTGAAGAAACAAAGTCACCTACACCTTGGATGCCCTGGGGGTAAGCAGATAAACATCACATTTTCATTTTTGGGTGAACTATCCCTTTAAATAAGTGTTAAATGTCCATATATTTCATTTAATAACAACAATTATGTAATGTGTTCTGTTGTTGTTGTTATTAGTAGTAGTAGGCTATCAGATTCGCAGTAACTTTTGATCAGGCATTAAAAACAGCTACCACCACCTAATGGAGATTTCGAACACATACAGCGGAGGTTAAATGTCCAGATATTTCATTTAATAACAACAATTCTGTAATGTGTTCTGTTGTTGTTGTTGTTAGTAGTAGTAGTATCAGATTCGCAATAACTTTTGATCAGGCATTAAAAACAGCTATCACCACCTAAGGGAGATTTCGAACACACACAAGCGAAGAGATTTAGCATGGAGGATGAAAACCACACTCAACGAGTGAGTAAAGTCGTTTTTTTTATCTGATGGCATTTTCTTATGATTATAGCTGGTCGCAATGGTAACTTTAGAACCCACTGACTACAAATCGTATTTAAAATTATGCAATAGTTTAGCATCGAAATCGTTGTTTTACTGATTGTTTATCGCCCATTCATCCTGTGATTACTAAAGTGTTCCTACAAACACCAGTTATAATATAAGAAAGCTGGAGTAAACTAACAACTTTGTAACACTGCAAACTGCACACTTAATTAACGAAAACAACCTTTAATCATAAGAAAACTCCATCAGATAAAAAAAAAATGACTTTACTCACTCATTGAGTCTGGTTTTCATCCTCCATGCTGAAATCTCTCCGCTGTGTGTTCGAAATCTCCCTTAGGTGGTGATAGCTGTTTTTAATGCCTGATCAAAAGTTAGCGAATCTGATAGCCTACTACTACTAATAACAACA
>NW_015551199.1:0-131 GCF_001515605.1 Sinocyclocheilus anshuiensis | reverse complement strand
TGAGCTTCTTGAGTCTGTTCAGTAAGGAGCGTTTTGATTGGTGGATTAAAAGCTCACCGTGATTGGCTGAAAGGAACATCCTCCAAAAAATATATTTTTTGTATATATATATATATATATATATATATATA
>NW_015551198.1:302-1571 GCF_001515605.1 Sinocyclocheilus anshuiensis | reverse complement strand
TGATTACAGCAGCTGCAGTGTTGTGTCAGGGAAGGAAAACCTGGATGACCTCACTGTAAAGTCAAGAAATGCCTTGTTTGCTGGAAAGAACGTTTGCATGCCACATCCACTTTCGGTAGGAGTAGGAATCCCATGGGTAGCACACCCCATTTCTGACTGTGATACTTGCACTCTATTTGGTGTGGTCACTAATGGAATTTTTAACAAAAGCACATGTCATGACGTGACTGCTCCTCCAGCCTCACCATGTTGCACTCCAGGTTTAAGGTCCTGCAATTTGACGACAAGCACACCTGTTATGACAGACTTACTCTTACCAATGACATTTAGTTGGTGTGTTGAATATCTATCCTCAGACTCTAAAGACTTGGGAAAAATTCCCAGTGCTGCATGTGGTTTCATAATTAAAATGGGAATGTCACTGAAGACAGAAATCTCATCATCCACACGACAAAAGAATGAGGATGTGGAAGTATGTATTAGGCAAACTCGATCATTACCCAAGCTATTTAGTGTGAACCAATGGTGCAGGATTCCCCCTCCAACAGGCATGTTTTGGCTATGCGGAACCTCAATCTATAGTGTACTACCGGCCAAGTTTAATGGCAGGTGCACCTTAGTCTATGCCCTACCTGCAGTCAGAGAAAACTTGAAATCCACTCCAGTACTTTTAAGTGATTCAGCTCCTACCACGAACACAGAAGATGGCTGCATTCCAGGACTCACTTGTGCACAAACATGGTGGTCAAGAACTCGTGGAGCATTAATCCCGTCTTATGGTGTCATAAAGGCCCTTGATCAAGTCATAAGCTTATCGAATTCTGTACAGAAACTGGCCAATGATACGGCTTTGGCCCTGGGTAACATCACGAACACTCTCGCTTCACACAAGATAATGATCTTACAGAACAGAGTGGATTACATTCTTGCAACGCAAGGGGGAGCATGCACCATTATCGGACCTGAGTGCTGCACCGGGTTAATGGATCCAACAGAGAACTTGAACAAAATCCAACAAGACATTCTTGATCTTTCAGCAAAATTACACCAGATGACTGAAGATAAGTCTTCATGGTTCGGAAACCTGTTAGGTAAACCCTGGCTGTGGATCAAGGAAATAGCAATTCTGCTGTTGTTTTTCCTACTGGTGTACTATCTATGCATCCACAGTATCAAGCGTTTCATTCAACAAATGACCCACGCCCATCACGAGGAAATGACAGTTCCAACCAGAAAAGATTATTACCCGTAAGAACTTCACGGACCCTA
>NW_015551198.1:0-267 GCF_001515605.1 Sinocyclocheilus anshuiensis | reverse complement strand
GAAAAGACTATTACCCGTTAAGAACTTGACGGACCCTAGCTGCATGTTTGTTTCTGTGTCAGCATGCCGTTCGTCACTACAGACAATCAACACAGAGAAAGTGCTATGTGCTACGACCACAGGTTACAATAATTAACTTTTAAGTGTATAAATTTGTATTTGGTGAGAGTTATTAGAACTCTCAAAGGGGGAACTGTTGGATTACAAATTTTAAACCGATTCTTAAATATGCTGATCCTATGTTCTGACATAGCATCACATGAAAAA
>NW_015551197.1:0-782 GCF_001515605.1 Sinocyclocheilus anshuiensis | reverse complement strand
TTGACCGGGTACTCGGTACCACCGGTACTTCAAAAAACCTGGTACTGTAACGTTTTCATTTTCTTAGTACCGACTTGGTACCGAAATACCGGGTCTTTTGACAACACTACACACGTACATACCACACACGTACATACCACACACGTACATACCACACACACGTACATACCACACACACGTACATACCTATGGAAGGCGGATGGAGCCAAAAGTCTTTAAACAGAACGCGTGAAATGTGACGGACGGCGCCAAAAGTCTTTAAACGGAACGCGTGAAATGTGACCGTGTCAACACGCACAATTTGCCCGCGTTAATGCGGCAATTTTGAACGCGTTTCTTTTGTACGTGTAGACACGCACGTTTTGGCCGTGTTAAGGCGTCAGTTTTTGCCGCGTTTATTTGGTTCGTGTAAAGACGCACAGTTTGACCGCATTAAGAGGACAATTTTGAACGTGTTTCTCAACGCACACATTCTAGCCGTGTTCAAACATGTAATATTTTTTAAAGCAGATTTAAGTCCAGATTTACCCACACATTCCTTTTTTTTAGCATTGCTTTACTTATATCTACTGTGCTAGAGTAAATTAATAAAGTTCAATTAAATGTCATATTAAGTAAATGCTAATAATCCATATTGTACTATTATTAATTGTAACATCTATTTATGTTATTGAATGTTTGTTTTAAGTTATATAGGCCTATCATTTTTGAAAGTATATATAACTTTACACAGAACATATAACTGAAAATACATATACTTAGACATAAAAATGAATAAAATA
>NW_015551196.1:789-1688 GCF_001515605.1 Sinocyclocheilus anshuiensis | reverse complement strand
AGGAGTGGCTCAAGAAGAAGCACATGAAGGTCATGGAGTGGCCTACCAGTCTCTAGACCTCAATCCTATAGAAAATCTGTGGAGGGAGCGGAAACTTCGAGTTGCCAAACGACAGCTAAAAAAAAAAATTAGCAACAAGCCTCGAATCGGGCCCCCCTCTTCAAGTGCGTGGCCAGCCTTTCGCTGTAAACTGGTCCTGCAGCATGTTATCAGAGTTCCTCTGAAACCCTCCTCCTCCCCCAGCTCCACATTTCTAAATCTGCTACAGAATTTACTGTATGTATGCCTACTTAAGCAGCAGCAGTATATCTTATATGCTTACAGCTTGTCTGTGTATCTTTTGGCCGTAGCAAGACATAATTGCTTTGCAGCGGCAGCAACAATGTGTGTAGCAGATTTAGACCACCAAGAAATATGTTAACATTGTACATATTCATACATGATTGCATTAGGTTACACTAACAAAAGCATTTTTAAGGGTCAGATTATGTGGGCAGTTCTTCATCAATAAACTGTCAAAGTCAAAGTAAGGGCCTAGACTGTGTTGTTAATAGTCTAATTTAGGGCTGGGCGATATAGATAAAAAATGTATCAACGATATAATGTTTCATATCGTTCAGTATCGATAATTATTGAAATTTTTTATAACCTTTTTTAAAAAGAGCAATAGAAAAAAAATGTTAAAATTTAACCACTGTATTTTTAAATTAACCCAATTTTTTGAGACAAACAACTAATATTTTTTTGGTTTTAACAGTCAAACACACAATAAAAATTAAACAAATATCTAAGTTCTACTGTTTTATATGCAGATTAAATAAGTTTTAAATGGGTCATATGATGCTGCTAAAAAGAACATTATTTTGTGTATTTGGTGTAATGAAATGTGTTTATGCGGT
>NW_015551196.1:229-746 GCF_001515605.1 Sinocyclocheilus anshuiensis | reverse complement strand
CGTGAAAGATCCGAAACTGAAGCTGTAGAACTAATAGAACGTGATGACACAGAAGAACTCATCCACAATAGCCACATTGACCGCCTAAAATATCAACCGCCCCCTGCTATCAGCTCCCGCGTCTCACACACACACGAGCGCGACTTTAGCACTAGATTTAGCAACTTTCAGACCCTTGTAGCGGCTTTTTTCCATAGAATATTCATACTGACAAACCTAGTGACTTTTTTGGTTAAATCTTAGCTATGGTTCAGTTGGAAGATTTTCACCAGTGCTGTCCCGCGAACGCGAGGTCTGACTTTCCCGGAGAAGTGTCACCTCTCTCGGCGTCTGTTCTGTGCAGTGAGCGGCAGAGAAGCAGTGCATTCAGTTGTCTGCACTGCAGCCGACTCGTCAATAAATGAGTACAAAACAGCGTTTCCTAGCAACTGTCACTTACTGATTGTTTGGAATTATAAATATGAGCGTAGTTCATCTGTTAATATCACATGCACTTTTTTGTTTGTTGTTTTTTTTA
>NW_015551196.1:0-131 GCF_001515605.1 Sinocyclocheilus anshuiensis | reverse complement strand
TTTAGATGCATGTTGATTTTATCAGACGATGCCGCGATTATAAATGAGAGTGACTCCTGGTTAACAAGTATTAAAAGGGTTTAGTTACTATTTAGTGTGGTATTTTTTGACAATATTCACTAATCATGACA
>NW_015551195.1:116452-117137 GCF_001515605.1 Sinocyclocheilus anshuiensis | reverse complement strand
CATTCTTTACATTTCTTTTGGACCTGAGGCAGAAAACTGGAAACACGGTGAACAAAAAAAATCTTGTTGGTTTTTGACTTATGCATAATACTATAAAAGGGATTATAGATAACAATGTTAATAAGTATTATTAATATAGGACAATTAACTTTATTTATCCCACAGGGGAAACTATTAATAATGAGGGGAATAAACTGAACTATCATTGTAATCAACTGTCATCCATATGTATTCATTTTAATAATCTTTATAATAATTCATATGATTTTACATGTGGCCTGAGAAAATCATGTCTATTATTTTGGTTTGTGAGATCGGAGATCACACTGCGCACACATACACACATTCAGGAGGACACAAACTTGTTGTGAACCCTGCCTCGTGACTTTTATTAATAAAATAGCTTAGATACTGAATTGCTACATATGGCAATATTTAAATGTCATTCTTGGTGTACCCAAAATAGTCCCACACTATCAAATTCAGTCATTTCTCTGGTGGAAATAAAGGATCGCTGTTTGGTTCCTCTGTCATAGTTAATCTAGAGTGTGTAGTAGCCTCCGTGTCTCTGATAAACACAGCAGTTTAAGCTGGTGCACCGCTAGTGTAACTTTGTTTCCCTTTCATGGGAACTTCGAACTGCGTCCTCTAGGGGGCGCTATGGGGAACGCCTCGTCGTGACCCG
>NW_015551195.1:109701-116274 GCF_001515605.1 Sinocyclocheilus anshuiensis | reverse complement strand
TATATATATTATTTTTTTTTTTTTTTTTTGTATAACAAGCAAAATGTCAAATAATTTTACTTGTTAAAGTACCAAGAAAAGAAAAAAAAAAGGAAAGCGAATGCAATCATATGCTTATTGTATTTGATTTCCAAATTATAACAATTTAATCTTTTAATATTTTGTCAAGTCATTGTTTGAATTACTAATTAACAGAGACTGGCACAAAAAAATGAGCATAAAAAATAAATAGTAGGCTTGTTTATTTTGTAAATAGTCATTAACCAACATGAAGTACTTCTGTTTGGTGATATAGATTTGAGCATCAGACCTTTTGTTCTGCTTACGGTAACACTTTATTTTATGATGTCCTTGTTACATGTTACAGGTACTTACTATTATAGCAACAATGAATTATGCATTCAACTGACTCTATGCCAAACAAAAATGTAAGTACATGTAATTAATATTACTCAGTATCTAAATGTATAACAAGGACATCTTAAAATAAAGTGTAACCCCGCTTACGATGTTCCTTTTTAATTTGTTTGGGAAAGGTCATTATTTGCACTGTTAAAAGCATTATTGCTTTTAAGACAAACATTTTAAGACAAAATACAAAAAAGCGAATATAGATAGTTAAATATAAAAAGTAAATGAAAAAAATTCACAATAATAATAATAATTTTTATTTATATAGCGCCTTTCCAGCACACAAGGTCGCTTTACAAGTCAACAAATACATTTTTTTTTTTTTGCAATGTAAAAAATGACTGTTAACAAAATATCATCAACTTCTATAAATGCATGTATAGTTAAGAAGATGCAGCTAAGGTTTTATAAATAATAATAATAAACACAGGTAATCAGTCGCTACAGCATTTCATTATATTAGAAATCAGAAAATTAACGGCCATTGATATATGCTATAATTTTCCTGTATCTTTCACGAAAGTTGATATTAATCGATAGTGCATATTAAATCTATTTTTCACCAATATATTCGGGGAGAGCGCGAACGCAGTCCCCACTACCAGAAATTCTGCAGTTGAGATTTTCACATGTGGAGAGTTCATAAAGGTCAGAGAGCCGGAGTGCAATGGCTGCTCCTCGCTTTAGGCGATCCACCTTCCTGATCTGTCAGCTCACAGCCACCTGCATCTGAACCGAAGCGCAGGAGCGAGCTGAGCTTCAGAAAAACACAAACAACATTCAAATCAAATTCTGAATCAAACTTCAGTTTCGCAGCGCTGCCAAAGCGACAATCGTCTTGTCACGATTAATATCATACACATTTAGTTTAATTTACTTTCCTATCGAATTGGAAAGAAAGTAGATTGTTGATGTGTGGGTTAGTTCTTAATCTAGACAAGATCTTAATTCAAGACGCTCTTGATCTTAAATTCACAACCAAGCATAATATGTGACCCTGGACCACAAATCCTTTCCATTGGTGTATGGTTTGTTAGGATAGGACAATATTTTACAATTGTTTACAAATGTAGAGGAGGAGGACCGTTCAAAAGTGTTATATGTTCAATGACACATATTCACATTTTTTGTAAACGGCGTTTGTAAACACTGACTGAGTCGGTACTTCCGCCTACTGTCAAGCGTGACCTTTTCAACGCGATTACATATTACGTGAAGTCATGGACGCACATCGCAGAGCAGTGCAAGGCAAGCATTTCTGTTTATAAAGCATATAAATTTTTTTTTTGTAGAAAATGGCAGATCGTTTCGCTAGATAAGACCCTTATTCCTTGTCTGGTATCGTGTAGAGCCCTTTGAAGCTGCACTGAAACGGCTGAAACTGTTTGGTAGCCGTTGAAGTCCACTATAAGGAGAATAATCCTGGAATGTTTTGATCAAAAACCTTCATTTCTTTTCGACTGAAGAAAGAAAGACGTAAACATCTTGGATGACATGGGGATGAGTAAATTATCAGGAAATTTTAATTTGAAAGTGAACTAATCCTTTAAGATAACCAAAGGCCCCTGGGCTACAGCATTACAGTAGGCCCCCCGACCCCAGAAAACCTCTTTTTTTCAAGCTTCCTAACAATTATTTGTCAAATTTCGTCTTTTTTGTCTTGTTAATATGCCAGTTGACTTTAAATGTGAATATAAGCGAATATGCAAATTCACGTTTTGCCACAAGGTGGCGCTTGTGGAACAGCAGAATTATATAGCCGTTACATAAAGTAAACACTACGTTATTACGGGCATTATACAGAGGTGTAATATGAAAGGAAAATGCCATCAAAACTTTCCTTGCTGAAATGTGTTTACAGGTATGATTTAAACAACATAAAATCACAAAATATTAATTATTCATCATCAGTAGATCAAAACAACACATCATATGACCCCTTTAATGATCACATTTAAGCAATAGGAGAATTCCTATTTTTCCATCCCCAGATTTAAAATTGAGACTTTGAAGCAGCACTATTTATGGAACACAGATGACACACACAGATTACATCCAGGCAAGTTACTGAACTCTCACTGTATGACGATACAGAACGTTGTCCGGTCCAGTTCCTTTCACACAGCAGTGTTGTGTTTCTGTTAATCTGCATGTTGACATAAAGATGCTGCGGTTATTTACTAGCGAATGCATTGTACATTCCGCTTACAGTATATCGATGGAACACGTGGAACATATACAAACTGTGTGGGGGGAACCGAAACTGAGCCATTCACTATATAGGCTGCTGCAACCAGGGCGTCGCTGAAAATGAGTGTGTGAGTTTGTTTACAGAACGCTGTTGTCACTGCTGCAAACTCCCATATAAATAATTTTTCAAAAAATATAATTTCCCTGAAGCCAGTGGGCCCGTTTTCCAGTGTAGGCCCCTGGGCTTCAGCCCCTTGAAGCTCGTGCATTAATGTGCCCCTGCTACTCCCAAACGATTCATTTTTCCAGATCCCTCCTTTGCGTGATGCTAATCTGCATTGATTGATCTCATTTTCATTTAATCTCGCCTGTAATGCCTGATAAAGCAGCATTTGTGAGCGCAGTGCTGCTTTGTGTACAGCCGTTACCGGGGAAACCGCTATTTTTACGCTCCAAAAGCGGCACCTAGTGGCAAAGAATGAATTTGCATTTTCATTCAGACCAACACGAAAATCAAGTTTTCCCAGGTCTGGGCTCGCAACAAGTGGGCGGGCAATATGCTAATGTTTCATGTTGACGTCAACATGAAACGGCTTGGGATTCGTTTCAAAAACGACTCGTTTAAATGATTCAGAGTCGACTCTTTCTTTTGAGAGACAATAACTTTATACATGGTGCACTTTCAGATTTAAAACTTTGCAGGATGTTTTCATTCACTTAGAGCTGTGCTACACACTGCATGAAAGACAATTTTCAAAAATCTATAATAGGGGCACTTTAAATGAAATCAGGGAAGTGAAAGCACAATGTGTGTTTTAAAGCGAAAACTAGCTTAGAATAGTCAGTCTATCACAGTGTTGTTCACATATGTCTCACACTTATCATGCAGGAATTAGTAAATAAATTATATGTATAAAATGCAGATAATAAATATAAATGCTTTTGGGATTTCTTTTGGAATGTATGCGTGGGCTTGCTCGAAAAAAAACTTTGGCCATGTTTAGCATGAGAATCCAACTCTTTACCAGTGTAAATTACTTAACATACATGAAATAGTATTAGTTACTCAAGTTGTTCCGAACCCAAACATGTGCTGTATAACTGTATTTCTTCTGTTGATATTAGAAGTAGATATTTTGAAGAATGTTGGTTGCCGAGCAGTTGCTGGTAGCCATTGACCTCCATTGTTTTTTCCCCCTCCATACTAACTTGAGCATAAGGAACTGATGACAGGAAATGATGACAGAATTCAGAATTTTAATTTTCGAACGAACTGTTCCTTTAAATTCCTTCGTAAGATGGCAAAGGCGTTCTTATTTTTAAACGGCGCCGTCTATGAAAAAAATAAGAAACGAGATTTCAAGAGATGAGAGAAATCAAGTTCATTATCAATTCAGTTTGTGAATTGTGCAATGAAAAAACAAACTAGTCCCAGTTAATCTTTAATTTTGAAGGTGTATATTTCCTTCAGATTAAGGCAAAGAAAGGCAACCAAATAAAACGATTTCATGAAACATGTATTTAGTATTTGATGAAGGTCAATGTCCATTCTAAATAATAACCGTTAACTTTCTTGAAGGGTATAGCAGGCCTATAATTCACTAATAATAGTCCCAATTTTATATATGATGTATGTGCATATATATATATATATACAGTGGGTACGGAAAGTATTCAGAAATGATTTTAGCAAATGGCTGCAATATAACAAAGAGTGAAAAATTGAAGGGGTTCTGAATACTTTCCGTACCCACTGTGTATATATATATATATGTGTGTGTATGAGTGCAGATGCAAAAGCCTTTAAGTGCCGTTTAAAATTTTCTTCTAAAATGAGCATTTTTATCAGGCTCCTAAGTTCAGTAATTTCACTTTAATGGGTGATAAATAGTTCTTTTTCATTGCCATTAAAGTGCCTGATAAAGCCTTATAAAACTCATTTCAGAAGAAAATTTCAAATGTCACTTAGAGGCTTTTGCATCTGAACTCTTCATAAATATATATATACACATTTATATTTATTTATTTTTAATTGGGACTTGTACATATCTCCTCCACAGTTTATGGCTAGAGAAGCAGGTTGAATGAGGTTTACATACACACAGACATGCACAGCTTGCTTTTCTTCATCTTTCTTCCAAATGCTCCAGCCGTTTCTGAAGGGTACGTTCAGTGAGCTCCTATCCCATCATCCCCGGAGGCAGCATGCTCAGAGCGTCCGCTGGAGATCTGCTAGTCATCCTCGTCATCCTCGTCAGATGAAGAGCGGCGGAGGTCGAGGCGGTAGCAGTGCGCGAGCCTGCGGAGCTGCTCCATGGACTCGGAGATCTCGGCGGGCTCGGGGCCGTGTGAGAAGAAGCTGGGGGCCACACGACGCAGATTCAGCGCAGCGCAGGCTTTCTGGAGCTCAGACAGCTGGAGACCCACGGCGGGACTGGACTGAAGAGACGTCAGCACAGGAAGACCAACCACCGGCTGAGAGGAAGCTGAGAGAGACGTGACCAAAACATGAAATAAACAGCATCGCCAACCCTCACAAGATAAATAAACAAGCCCAATATTATCTTATGTGACCCTGGAGCACAAAACCAGTCATAAGTGTCAATTTTGTGAAATTGAGATTTATGCATCATCTGAAAGCTGAATAAATAAGCTTTCCATTGATGTATGGTTTGTTAGGATAGGACAATATTTGGCTGAGATACAGCTATTTGAAAATCTAGCAACAGATTATTTCTTCTGTATTGTGATGTACATCTGAGTGAAATGGATTATTGAAAAAGAAAGACTAATATAGGGCAGGACTTGGTTCTGTCTGTCGCTTGCTGATTGGATGTTGAGATGTGGGCGTCGCTCTCAATATGTGGGACTGTAAGAAAGGGGCGGGGTTTAAGCCGACTATATTACTGGAGAAGTCCTGCATATCCAGTTATGACTTTTGATTAAACATTATGGAGGTAAAATAATAATAATAATAAGATTAAACACACACATGGATTAATTATTCACAAAAGATAAATAACACACATTTACAAAGTAAATAGGGTGAATTTTCACTTCATGCCAACAGCAATTATATTAATTTATGTGAATTTTATTTAAATTCTTTTTTCTAAAATTCAAATTGTGCAACATGTTTGCTACCTTTAAAATTTAAGAACTGGATCGGAATTTAAAATGCAATTTATTTAATAATAATAATGCATTTTATTTAATAAATTATTATTATTATTATATTATAATTAATTTCGGTACAGTTCAAAATGTTGTACTCTAAAGCTGAAATAAAATACAATAAATATACATTTGTATAATTTGTATAAATGTAAAATATATAAAATATAACAAATATGAATATAATATAAATATTAGATAAAAATGTATAACATTAAAACATTTTAATGGTTTTTATCAAATATAACAAAAATTAATAAAACAATGTATAATTTAATTTAAAATATAAAAAACATATATATATAAAAACTATGAACAGACAAAAAATTTATTTAGTAAATTATATACAATGTTTGCTTTTTTTTAAAAATAGAGGGAATGAAATTATTTTCTGTGCTCATCAGCATTAAGGCATAAATTGTGTAGCTGGAGCTGAAGTGCAGTATTGAACCTGAACTCTTCCTGGAAGACCAGGATGTTTGTTTGGTTGTTGTAAAAGCTGTTTTGAACCTGTGCAAACATTGTAAAGTGCATTATTAACATCCATAATGCACCCAGAAGCCTCTCAAGTCCTGTTTAAGAGTCTTCTCTCATCTTTAGACATTCAGTGCTATTTCATTGACAAAACACAAAGCTTTTATTAAAAGAAGAATAATATGCTCCACATGAGCTGATGGTTATGGAGCGGCACTCACTGTAATCAGCAGCGGTCTGGTTCTGGTTCTGGAGGAAACCCTGCGGACTCAGAGCCGGGCTAAAGATCTTTGGGAACGGAGGGGTGACTTTACTGGCGCCGGA
>NW_015551195.1:108264-108744 GCF_001515605.1 Sinocyclocheilus anshuiensis | reverse complement strand
AGAGTGTGAGTGTGTGTGTGTACGTGTGAGTGAGTGTAAGTGTGTGTGTAATTGTGAGTGTGTGTAAGTGTGAGGGTGTGTGTAAGTGTAAGTGAGTGTGTGTGTGTGTGTGTGAGTGTGTGAATGTGAATGTGTGTGTAAGTGAGAGTGTAAGTGTGAGGGTGAGTGTGTGTAAGTGTGAGTGTTAGTGAGTGTGTAAGTGTGTGTAAGTGTGAGTGTGTATGTAAGTGTGAGTTAAGTCTGAGGGTGAGTGTGTGTAAGTGTGAGTGTTAGTGAGTGTGTAAGTGTGAGTGTGTGTAAGTGTGTGAGTGAGTGTGTGTGTGTGTGAGTGTGTGTGTGTGTGTGTGTGTGTGTGTGTGAGTGAGTGTGAGTGAGTGTGTGTGAGTGTGTGTGTGTGTAAGTGTGTACGTGTGAGTGTGAGTAAGTGTGAGTACGTGTGAGTGTGTGTAAGTGTGAGTGTTAGTGAGTGAAAAAAGTGTG
>NW_015551195.1:61631-108043 GCF_001515605.1 Sinocyclocheilus anshuiensis | reverse complement strand
ACGCACACTTACGCACACACACACGCACACTCGCACACGCTCACACACACGCACACTTACACACACACACACTCACACTTTAGGGGTGTAACGGTACGCGTATCGTGTACCGAACGGTTCACGGGTAAATTCCAAATGGAAGTGATCATTCCTATCCCCTTGGACATCTTCAGCTGGCATGTTCCCGTGACAACGCAGCAGGTGTCCGTCAACAGATGTCGCTGTTTTAATGTCATAAATGTCTTTTTATTGTTGTTAGCATAACTGTTGCAAATAAACATAAATTATATATATATTTTTTTTTAAATATGCTATATAATATATAAAAGATAATATATATAAAACTTTTTAAAATATAAAATGTATATTACGTGTCTTGCTCACTCCAAAGTCCCCACTCCAAGGGGATAGGAATGATCACTTCCATTTGGAATTTACCCGTGAACCGTTCGGTACACGATACGCATACCGTTACACCCCTAAAGTGTGAGTGTGTGTGTGTGTAAGTGTGAGTGTGTGTGCACGTGTGAGTGTGTAAGTGTGTGTGTGTGTATGTGAGTGTGTGTCTACGTGTCTTGGCCGGACAGATGGACAGATCAGGGAGAGATGGTGAGTCCCCTGTAAAGCAGAAACATGTTGGCATGAAATGTGTACTAATAGGTCTGCAGATCCTCTCCTCTCCTCTGAACTGATGTGAAATGAACTTCTCTTTATGTCTCTGGGATTGCTTCTGCCTCAGCTCTTTTATGTGGAAAAATATAGGCACGTGTGACATACGATTGCAGTATATGTCAGAGAGGGTGAGATAAAAGCCTCCAAACAGGAGGTTCTGTTTGGTATCTCTCTTTTTCAATACCACATTCACATTAATTTCATATCATTACATATTCATACCCAACATGGATAAAATTGGTCTGAATTCTCAAATATGAGAGATATAATGGTAAAATATTGTAACCTACTATTATACCCCCGAAAGGGCTTGTGTTTCTTTTCCCCCCTCTGTGGTGTACTTATGTCAGTCATGATTTAGCTTAAAACCCTTCCTATCTCTGACCCTTAGACTTAAATGGGCTGCTGTGCCTTTAAGGCACTGTCTCAAATGACATCGTCAGCACTTGTGCTTATCCTCCAAGTCACACTTTGGTGATGTAAGTCATGTAACCTTCGCTCCCCATGTCCATCAGTGAGCCTTGGGTGCCAATGACCCTGATGCCGCTTCACAAGTTGTCCTATTTGGCCCTTGTCAAATTCACTCAGATCTTTTTGCTTGCCCATTTTTCCTGCTTCCAACACATGAAATTCAAGAACTGACTGTTTACTTGCTGCCTAATATACCCCACCCCTTGACCGGTGCCACTGTAACAATAAAATCAGTGTTACTTACTTCAGTTGTCAGTGGTTTTAATTTTTTGTCTGATTAGTGTATTTTTTTTCATTTAAATATTTTTTGTTATATTTTTAACTTAATTTTATTAATTTGTCCATTTAAAAAGTAATTGTGTGTGTGTGTGTGTGAGTGTGAGTGTGAGTGTGTGTGTGTGACTCACAGTGGTGTTGAGGGGTAATGTAACCTGACGTATGCGGCCAGAACATCCTCTCCTGAGCGCTCTGAGTGCAGAGAGCTGGGCGGCTCTGTGCCGGGGAGCAACGGACTGCAAAAAATAATACTAATATTAGACCAACAATATTCACAGTGTGATTTCAGGATTATTTTTATACTATTATATTTTTTATTTTATTTTTATTTTATTTATTGGTAATTTTTAGTACTTGTAGTCATTTAAAAAAAAAAAAAAGTTTAAAACATTTATCAATCACATTTTTTATTTCATTATTAGTTTTTTATATTACTATTTAGGTTTAATTTATTTTTATTTCAGTTTTATATATCACTTTTTTAATATGCACTTTTTATTATTACTACTGAAGTTTTTCTTGTGCGTTTAGGTTTGACTTATTATACTTAATTTTATCACTCACATTTTTGGTGCATTATTATTATTATTATTATTTTAATATTGCTATTTAGGTTTAATCTATTTTTATTTCACTTTGTTTTTATTTACTTCCAGTTAGTAATTTTAGTGCTTCTACTAAAACTTTTTTCAGTTAGTTGATAAAAAAAAAAATAAAAAAAATCTAATTTTAATTAAGTTTAAGTTTTTCTTCTAATATTTATATTTCATTTCAGCTTTATTCCAAATAAAAAAATGTTTTAAATAGTTTTAGTTAATGATAATAATAACCCTGGTGGACATCAGAGTAATGCATTATGAAATGAATTTTAATTAATTTAACTGCATTTTAAATTCCAATTAAATTCCTAAATTTTAAGGGTAGTAAACCTATTGCAGAAATAGAATTTTAGGATGCAGAATTTAAATGAAATTCCCATAAATGAATACAACTACAAATGGCATGAATTGAAAATTTTCCCTATCAATTTTCTTAATGCATGCTGTGAACGATTCATCCATGTCTATGTGTGATTCTTTAAATTAATCATTATGTTGCATAATTAATTATGTTTATTAGGTGATAAACACACAGCTTTGAAAATAATGCTCTTCAACAAGGATAATCAGTCAAACTGCAGCTGTAAATGAATGTCTGACCTGACTAAACTCTGGCCGTCTAAACCTCTGAGAGTCACTGACTGGCCAAAACAGCGGCCATCGCCGAGCTCGGGACACGCTGATATGGGTCTCCAGGGCAAACCATCAGAGAACGCATCCAGAGCATCCGGGAGACAGCCGCCGTGCATCATGGGAAACGGGACAGAGCCGTACGCTGAAACAACCTGGAAAACACAGATGCATGACTAAACACGTTACAGACTAAAGCAAGGCCCTATGATTTCCATGATGTGGAAAAGACAGACATAACTAGGGAATTTTATTTCATAAAATCTAACACGAGAAACACACAGAAACTCAAACAGTCTTTGCTACAGCCTACCAAAATAAAAGTTCAGTTTAAATTAATTATGACAGAAATATCACTATTGTACAGCAGAATGAACTTCGTTAAAGTAATAATAATAATACAATTTATAAAAAAAAAATTTTTTATTCATTATTTTTTAATTTATGCAGCAAACCTCCACCTTATTTGACAAAAATGCAACGTTTTGTTTTAAATGCATTGTTGTATTTTTACTTGATTACAAGTTTTCGATGAAAATTTGTATTAAAATTAAAACTATATTTGTGAGAAAATAAAATCAGAGTTTATAGGGTATTTATTGTTAAAAATGTAATACATTATTAAATGATGTATTAAATTTAATTATTCAAATAAAGTTTAATGCATTAATTTGGTAAGACATGCATTCTGATGATTACAATTTAATTAATGCGTTAAAACAAGTAAAACAAACCAAAAAAACAACAAAAAAACGGAATTTGGGAAAAAATGAAACAGATTTCATAGGGCCCTACGACCCATTTATACCATGAATGATATCTATAACAATAACTATATAAGCATTTACACCAACGGATGATAACGTTTAGTTTATTCTGCAGTTTTGCTGTCTGTCACTTTAAATGCTGGAGCTCTTTAAAGCAGGATGGATTCTGATTGGCTGTCTGTGTTTTTAATCATTCATCAGCTGGAAAAAAAAAATCACTCTGAAAGTGATTCCAATAATATTGTTCATACTGTTCACTTCACTATTTCACAGAGTTAGAGCGATTATTAAAAATGTATTATTGTTATCGCCATTGGTGTGAACCAACCTTTACACTTACAGAATTAACTGAAATCTCCTTGTTTGGAGAAGTGAAATAAAATCCACACCGTGAAAAAAAAAAAAACAATCCGTAGAATTTACTGTAAAAAACCGGCAGCTGTGGTTGCCAGAATTTTACCATAAAAATATGGTAGCAACATTTTAGGTTTTACGGTTTTAACTTAAATTTACAGTTAAATACCGTAATTTCATTAACTGATATAATGTTAATATACCAACCTACTGAAGTACTGAAATCTGTTTTGTACATTTGTAATACACTGATAACCACCAAATGCAGGAGGTGATGAGAAAGTCACATGATGAACCAAAGCCCATCACAAGCAGCTTTTAAATAATAACATATATAGAAGGTGCACAGTGTCATTCACACAGACACTAAACACCATCATGGTAACACACATGAAACTGAAATAATGCAATAAACATTAATTTAACAACATTAGGTGTAACATACAACCCTAATGTACACAACAGATAAGAAAAAACTAAGAAGAAACAGTTATTTCAACAACAAAAAAAACCCCATAAAATTTGAAATGTAATGCAGGGAATTCTGGGAATGTCAATTTACGGTTATTCACTGTAAATTATATGGTCTTTTTCCACTTCAAAAATCGGTATGCTACCGTAAAATTATATGTAATGTCCAATACAGTTTTTCACCGTATATAGTAGGAGTACTTACCGTTAACCATTTAACAGGTTTTTACTGTAGCATTTTTACAGTCTTTTACCGTTAAATTCACAGTCATTTTTTACAGTGTTCTTTTTCCACTTCAAAAAACGGTATACTACCGTAAAATTATAGGCAATGTCTAATACAGTTTTTTACTAGGGGTGTGCGATATTTACAAAAAATAATATCTAAATATTTTCTGGGATTTTATTGATAATGATAATTAGACAATATTTTGCTGAGTGTGTTATTGTGCTGGTATCTTAAGGACTACCGTGGACACTCCTGAAGTTTTTGATATTCTTCATATTCTGTGTGATGGTCAGTTCACACTGATAGAAATTAATCTTTCCCAATAAGTTTATAAGTGAGTCATTGCGATTGAACCGAATCATTTAAACGGTTGATTCATTCAGGAACAAAACACCGTCATGTAGCTCAGAGACGCAAAACAGCATTGTGGCTTTGTCTGGAATTATTTTTGTTGTTGAAATACAGCAAAAACAGGAAATATGGTGTCTAAAATGTAAGTCTCTTAATTAACTTCTTGTTTACTGAACTGTTATAAAAAAATCAATATCACATTTGTAATCATGGTCATTTTTGGAGAAAAAAACCTCACTCTTCGTGTAAAATTTATTAACTTGACTATATGAAGTGGTATAAATATATACATTTTCTACCCCCATGTCTTGAATTTGTGATCATTCCAAATGTATTTTAATAGACTGAATCATGCAGTGAAATAACTCACTCTAAATGCGTACACGAACTAGTCTCTAGACTTCACGTAATGTAAGCGTGCACTCTGTAGGGGTGTTTTGAATGTTTTTTGCAAAATACTCGATAATGTCAAATTGCACACCGTTAAAACAACAATTACGATATTATCGTAGACGATATATATTGCACACCCCTATTTTTCACTGTATATAGTAGGGGAATTTACCGTTAACCATTTAACAGGTTTTTACTGTAGTCTTTTTACAGTCTTTCACCATTAAATTCACGGTCACTTTTTACAGTGTTCTTTTTCCCACTTCAAAAAACGGTATACTACCGTAAAATTACATGTAACGTCCAATACAGCTTTTCACCGTATACAGTAGGGGAACTTACCGTTAACCATTTAACAGGTTTTTACTGTAGCATTTTTACAGTATTTTACTGTTAAATTCAAGGTCATTTTTACAGTGCAGCGGTTATATTGACCTTCCTTCCCGAGACGGCCAGAGCGTCTGAAAGCTGCCACATGGGTGCGCTGTTCTGTCTCAGTCTGTACGAGGCCGTCATACAGTCCAACGCCAGAGCCAGAACCGAGCTGGAGTGATACCACAGCATCGGCTGAGAGAGATGGACAAACATATCACAAAACAACCACTGAAAACATGCTAAAATACACGGATCATCAGTGGAGAGTAGGGATGCAACGATACCATTTTCTGAGAACCGATCCGAGCACAGTTTTTTTTTTTTAAATCAATGTAGAATTTCTATATTTCTGTGTGTTGACCTGATCGTCACTGTTTTGTGTGTTAAACACAATCTGTTAAATATAGACAACTTCATTTTAATGAAAAATAACAAATGAAAAAATATATAATCATACTCTATGACAAAAATACTATTATAAACTAGGTTAGTGGATAATTCAGCAGCAAAAAAAATACTATAGAAAAATCATGGGTGCACAATAATTTTATAAAATCTAAACATTTATTGAAACAACATTATTTAGTCGGGAATAGATAAAAGTTAATAAGTGTAGGACTAATTCTGGTAAAATGTTACACATTGCTCTTTGTATTGTTGTAAAATACATTCATGAAAAACAAGTAGGTCTAAATATATTAATAATATAAATATATTTAAATGTTTAGCACCGTAATGAAGGCAGCAACATATTCATTGCGCAAAAGTATTATAATACGAAAGGCTCCGATACAGAGCGGCACAAAACGCTTATGCACATCCCGTGGAGAGAAGAGTTTTTGTGAACTTGGCTTATATATTCATCTGTACCTCACATTAAACTATGGAACGGCTTCAGAACACTTTAAATATAGTCCACGGAAAATTTATGATGCTTTATAATGTTTTTGTACTTAATAATAACACAATAGTATACACACAATATCGGATTTGGATCGGTCTCCTCTGACCGATACCCGATCTGACAAAATGCCAGTATCGGAGCCGATACCGATAATGAATATCGGATCGATGCATCCCTAGTGGCGAGAAAGACCGGAGTATGAACTAAATCAAGAACTATATAAACCATGTTAAAAACAACACTGTATCATCAGAGTATTTACGTCACAGTTGAGCAGCGGGAAGGCTGTGGGTGGAGGCGGGCGTCTCATTAACCCGCCTCTCAGGGTCAAAGGGCAGAAGAACGAGCTGTGATTGGCCATCTGGAGTGTTCCTAATGCACAGTTCATCATGTGGTACAAGTCCTTTATAGAGCTCTGTCAACAGAAGACAAAACAAATTTAGCCACTCCACATTTAAGTTTTCATTCAATACACACTACTAGTCAAAAGTTATAAAAACATACTTTTTAAAGAAGTCTCTTCTGCTCACCAAGCCTGCATTTATTTGATCCAAAGTACAGATAAAACGGTAATATTGTGAAATATTTTTACTATTTAAAATAACTGCTTTCTATGTGAATATCTGTTAAACTGTATGTCTGTGATGCGCAGCTGTATTTTCAGCATCATTACTCCAGACTTCAGTGTCACATGATCTTCAGAAATCATTCTAATATGCTGATTTAAGAAACATTTCTGGTTATTATCAATGTTGAAAACAGTTGAGTGCAATTTTTTCAGGATTCTTTGATGAATAGAAAGATCCAAAGATCAGCATTTATCTGAAATAAAAAGCTTTTGTAACATTATACACACAATACCATTCAAAAGCTTGAAGTCAGTATATATATTATTTTTTTTTGGAGGAAAGAAATTATAGAAATTAATACTTTTATTTAGCAAGGATGCGTTAAATTGATCAAAAGTCATGATAAAGGCATTTATAATGGTATAAAAGATTTCTATTTCAGATAAACACTGTTCTTCTGAACTTTCTATTCATCAAAGAACGTTGAATGTTTTCAACATTGATAATAACCAGAAATGTTTCTTAAATCAGCATATTAGAATGATTTCTGAAGATCATGTGACACTGAAGACTGGAGTAATGATGCTGAAAATACAGCTGTGCATCACAGGAATAAATTCCATTTTAGTAGATATTCACATAGAAAGCAGTTATTTTAAACTGTAAAAATATTTTTAAATTTTACTGTTTTTGCTGTACTTTGGATCAAATAAATGCAGGCTTGGTGAGCAGAAGAGCCTTCTTTAAAAATCATTAAAAATCTGGTAGTGTACAGATGAAGTGATGTTAAATTAAAGTATGAACGCTTGAATGATCTCACCGTTTCTGGGTGACTGACAGGTGCCACGCCCCAGGTGAGGATGCCACGCCCCCCGTAAGAGTCCTGCAACAGCTCTGTGACCTTTGACCCCAAGCCTGAGAAACCATCAGCAAGATCGCACAGCACCTGAAAACCCTGAGCAGGAGAGAACAGAGGCACGGTTTACATTTAAATGTATTATACTCCTCTTCAGTGACTCACATAAAAGATTATTATACATAATAGAGTATAATACATATGACACATAAATACATACATTATTTCAATGCATTTGCATTCGCTCACAAAACTTTTGCACTTCTCAAGAAACTTTGCATTCGCTCGCAAAACTATGGAAGCTCATTTCTGGTACATAAGAAAAAACATGCTTTGATAAATCAGAATTATGAAAAGTTGAAATTGTGATTTTAATGCTGTTATCATTAAATATAAAGTCCAAATTATGGCATAAATAGTCGAAATTATAATATACCAAGTCAATATTATGACATGCTAAGTTTAAATTATGATATAAAAACTCACAATTATGACAAATAATTAAAATTATGAAATAAAACATCAAAACTAAAGTATAAAAAGTTGGAATTGACATGAAATTACGAAATTATGATATAAAATATATACATATATAAATTATGACATGCTTAGTAGAAATTATATACTAATCATATTATTATTATAATTACATATCAAATCAAAATCTCGACATACCAAGTCAAAATTGACATAAAAAGTGGAAATTATGAAAAAACGGTCAAAATTATGACATAAAAAGTAAAAGCTTTGATATAAAAAGATGCAATTATGACACAGAAAGTCAAAATTATGACATACCAAATCAAAACTGATATAAAAAGTAGAAATTTTGACATACCAAGCCAAAATTATGACATAAAACATTGAAATCATGAAATAAAATGTTGAAATCAAGTTGCAACTGACATGAAATAAAAAGTCAAATTTACGAGTCAAATTGAAATACATAAAAAGTCTAAATTATGACACAAAACACTTAAATGAAATAAAATGTCAAAATTATGACAGTTGAAATATGACATAAAAATTCTAAATGAGGACATACAGAGTCAAAACAATGACATAAAACTAAAAAAACTGACTTAAAAAATATTTGAATGTTCCCCTAACAAAAAACACTGTATTAATTCGCAAATCTTTGGCGTTCCCCGAGAAACTCTGTTTGCTAGAAAACCTTTGCATTCCCCGGAGAATCAATGCATTCGCTTTCAAACGTTTTGCGTTCGCTTGCAAAGTGGTGCATTCAACCCCAGAACTTTCTCCGTCAACACAAACATGTTGAAAACTCACGCAAAGCATTGAAATAGCACTAATAGATTTTCACTCTCATTTTTTTTCTTCTCCATTACAAAATATAATTTTTTTTGTCACAATGCTGCCAAAACAGGCTTAAAAACCTAAAAGACCTGGACGCATCGCTACAGGTCTCCTGAGTCAGATCTGTGGTTCACCTGCAGATAGTCGCACTCCTCCACGAAGAAATGCAGCCGATCCTCCAGATCTTCCAGCACTGGCCCCTTTAAGAGCGCCTCCCCCTGACCAAACACCTCCAGACGCTCCGACTCACTGAACACAAACATCACTGACATTAGAGGAGTCCCCGACTCAGGATTTACACAGAACTGATGAATCCTGCCGACAGTCGACTGATAGTCCAATCATATGTTTGGGGGCGGGGCAAAACACATTACCAAGAGTCAAGTAGCCAGACATTCAACAGCCATATACTAATGTTAAAGGGGTCATAGGATGCCCATTTTCAGTTGATATGATTCTTTAGGGTCTTAATGAAAAGTCTGTAACATAGTTTGGTTAAAATTTCTCAATGGTAGTGTAAAAAAACACCTTTTTTACCCTGTCAAAAACAGCTCTTTTCAGATCAAGCCGTTTTTGTAGCATTTCCCTTTAAATGTTAATGAGCTCTGCTGACTCCGCCCCTCTCTTCCGAGCCGCTCTCTGAGGGACTGTTTACTTTAGCCGCATTCATCGTGAAACTTGCTAATTAGCACATTATTAGGAAAGGCGATTTGCAAAGACTCATTACAAAACATTATACTCACTTCTTCTGTATATGAGGCTGGATCACGAATGATTCACGGCGAACATAGACACATTTATGTAGATCGGGAGGTGCATTCCCTTCAGAAACAAACATAATCCACTGCGTCTTCAGCGCTCAGATGTCGGAGTAAATGAGGACTGCTATGTTCATTATTACATCCAACAACAGAACACCTCAATCGCTTAGGAAGGAGTCATTCTTGTCTACATCTGCTCCAGCGGTGAAACACTGGCGGACTGATGACAGTCACTCAGGGGCGGAGCTAAGGTAAGACACCAGTCCAGTCTGTGCTGAAACGCTACTGTCAATCAAACTATCGTGGGAGGGGCCTGTCTGTGTGACGTCACACAGACAGGCATCTGAGATCGGCTCAATTTGAGAAAGGGGTAAATATTTAACCAGATTAAAAAACAACCACTGGGTGGATTTTTATCATTATAGGGTGGTTGTGTACACACACTGCTAACACACATTTCAGTTCAAACAACTTGTAAAAGTGCATGTAGCATCCTCCTATGACCCCTTTAACACACAGGGAAAATGTGCCTCACAGATACAAACGGGGTAAATAATGTTTAAAGTTTTGATTACAAGATAGCTAACATCATCCGGCTGCATATCATGTTGTTTATTACTTACCAGAGCTGATGAAACCGGAGATTTGCACTAAATAGAACCAAGATGAAATCAAGAAATGCAAGAAGTATTCGATGAAGCCCGTGTGCATTATTGTTTTCTCTAACTGTATAGAGATTTTCACGGAGGAAATTAACAAATATCTAATGCTAATTTTTCAGACTTTGAAGCATAGCCTACTGCCACGTAAAACTCCATGCGATCGCCTAAATGTGGCCCTGGAGCACAAAAGCAGTCTTAAGTCGCACAGGTATATTTGTAGCAATAGCCAACAATACATTTTATGGGTCAAAATTATAGTTTTTCTTTTATGCCAAAAATCATTAGGATATTAAGTAAAGATCATGTTCCATGAAGATATTTTGTAAATTTCTTACCGTAAATATCAAAACTTAATTTCTGATTAGTAATATGCATTGCTAAGAACTTAATTTGAACAACTTTAAAGATGATTTTCTCAATATTTAGATTTTTTTGCACCCTCAGATTCCAGATTTTCAAATAGTTGCATCTCGGCCAAATATTGTCCTATCCTAACAAACCATACATCAATGGAGAGATTATTTATTCAGCTGATGCATAAATCTCAATTTCGAAAAATTGACCTTTATGACTGGTTTTGTGATCCAGGGTCACACATATGAACTACTGTGAAAACTGCTCTAACACAGTATTTTCATGTATATTTTTGTCCCGTCCATTGCTCTTTCGAGCGCGAATCCCGCATAAATATGCGGATGTCATTCCCAAAACTTTGCAGCGTGTAACGTTACGTGACCGAAAAATAAAAGTTCTACACAAATTCTGAGTGGATTAT
Source organism: Sinocyclocheilus anshuiensis (assembly GCF_001515605.1). NCBI lineage: Eukaryota > Metazoa > Chordata > Actinopteri > Cypriniformes > Cyprinidae > Sinocyclocheilus > Sinocyclocheilus anshuiensis. The sequence goes on along the minus strand of NW_015551195.1, from coordinate 96,611 downwards.
ATGCTATAGCCTAGAAAGCACACAACCAGCACTGCCTTTATAATCACTAAAAAGCTGTCCCTCGTCTACGTTTTGTTATGAGAGGATTCGCGAGCTTGCCTTGTACTGGACTCAGAATTTACCATTTGATTCTCTCCAGAGCGCAAACACAAGTATGCATTGGATATATTGCCAGATCAGTTTCGCCAATATGATATATTATAGACAATATGTCCAGTTTTTCTAGGCCTATATGCTCACAGCATCCAAAAATCTAATTAGAACCGGCTGAAATGTTTCGAAATCACTTGTACCTTGTAAAAAAATCCAGTCTTTCACTCTGTCTGTGTCAATTTGAGTCTTTCTCTGTCAGTCACGGATTACAGAAAGTGAAACTTAAATCTGTCATAGGGTGGTTGGATTTATTCACGTACACTACCGCTCAAAATTTTGGGATCAGAACGATTTTTAATGTTTTTTACAGGAGGTTCTTCTGCTCATCAAGGCTGCATTTATTTGATCAAAAATACAGGAAAAAATGTAATATTGTGAAATATTATTATGATGTAAAATAACGTTTTTCTATTTTAATATACATTAAAATCTAATTTATTTCTGTGATGCGCAGCTGTATTTCCAGCATCATTACTCCAGTCTTCAGAGTCACATGATCTTCAGAAATCATAATAATATGCTGATTTATTATCAGTGCTGGAAACTGTTATTTTTTTGTAACCTGTGATACTTTTTTCAGGATTCTTTGATGAATACAAAGTTAAAAAGAAGAGCGTTTATTTAAAATAGAAATCTTTTCTAACAATATACGCTACCGTTCAAAAGTTTGGGGTCAGTATATTTGTATTCTTTCTTTTTTTGAAAGAAATTAAAACTTTTATTCAGTGAGGATGTGTTAAATTGATAAGAAGCGATAGCAAAGATTTTTATTGTTAGAAAAGATTGATATTTTGAATAAATGCTGTTCTTTTTAACTTTTTATTCATCGAAGAATCCTGAAAAAAGTATCAGTTTTAATAATAATTAGAATTCTGAAGATCATGCGACACTTTATACTGGAGTAATGATGATGGAAATTCAGCTTCGCATCACTGAAATAAATTATATTTTAAAGGATATTAAAATAGAAACCATTCTTTTAAATTGTAATAACATTTTGCAAGATTATGTTTTTTTTCTGTATTTTTGATCAAATAAATGCAGCCTTGATGAGCAGAAGACACTTCTTTAAAAACATTACAAGTCTTACTGATCCCAAACTTTTGAACGGCAGTGTACGTTAAAAATATTTATTAAAAGCTTCTTTCTTTTCAGATTCTTATTTACAGCATTATCACAATAGGCTGTATTTTAACTGTATAATCAGGAGAAAACCGGTAGTTCTATGTGAAATCAGACATTTGAGCAGCCCCATATAGCCAAAATGTCACGATCATAACACCTCTATTCGACTGTGAGATTGGTATCGAATCAGGCTTCTCCATATCGAAGCAACGAATCTTCGACTGTTTGGAGTCACCCCTAATTAACATTACTCAGAGTCCCCATCAAACCACCTGACCAGTGCTGAAGAATGCAATGTGACGCATTAGTCGTTGTATTACTCACCCGTCGTGGTTGTACTGGTTAATGACAGAAACGGTGCGCGGATGTAGGTGGATCCTCAGGAAATCTGACCACACCCTCACGCTTCCCTCCAGCCAATAGGATTTCTGCATCCGCTCCAGTCTGCTGTTCACCGTCTCCATGGCAACACCAGCTCCCGCGCTGCTCACTTTAAGAGTTACAATACAAACGCACAATATTCCATGCTTAACTTACGGCATCTTCTCAAAACATAGCTACACTTAAAGCTGGGTAATGTAGGATAGACATAATACAGAATCATCATAAAACACGTGCAATTTCTTTCAATGACATTTTCATTATTTTGAAAAACTGACATTTCTGAGTCAAGCGGGATAGTAAATGAGAAAATAAAATGTAAGATGAAAGTTAATTTTGGGGTTAGATGGTTAAAAAAAAATAGAGATTGCTGATGTCAGCTGAAAAGAATTGTGGTTTCAGAAGTGGAGCGAGTTTTTAATTTCATATCACTATAATACTTCATTTAATGAAATGTTATGAAGACAAATGATGATTTTCTTTAGAATAAAGTGCATTGATGAATTGTTAATTTCTTTAACTCAAACAGTAGGCGGTGTTATTTTAGTATAATTCTAAAATTCACATATTTTTTACAATTTTTTGTAGCCTATAATATAATTACATAATATAATTATATGTATACATATTATAATTATATATATACTATTATAATTATTATAATATAATATAATTCTAGTAAATTCTATTAAAATTATTTAGTTAATATTTTGAATTAGGTTTTAATTTTTATATTTTCTGGTTTTAATTTTATTAATTTTGTTGTGTATTTTTGTCATTTGTATCAGTTTTTTTTTATTTTTGAACATGTCTATACAGTTTTTATTATTTTTTATTTATTAGTTTTAGTTATTTTAGTACTTCGAGATAAACTAAACAAAAATCGTAAATGCTGTTTTGGAACCTACCTGAAATAAAATGTTACATTTTTATAGATTCTATTTCAGTTCATGTTCATTTTGTTGCATGTAACAATTTTTTTTATTACAGCTTTAGCTGTAGTTTACAAAAAATAACCCCACAGCAAGATCAATGGATCGATTCCCAGGGAATGCATGAACTGATAATACAACGCAAGTCATTTTGGAAAAAGGCATCTGCTGAATGCATAAATGACCACAATGAATGGAGACATTAAACAGGGTAAAATAGGGTCATCATGAGCTCATATTAATTTTTACAGTCACATTTTACCTGAGCAGTGCAATCCAGTGAAATCCGGTTCTGCTAGTAAACCTCCCGCCTAGACACACAAAAAACAGACAGACAATCTTAATAAGCGTTACTCTCAGACAACAGATGCTTTCAAATCCTCACATTATTATAGTCCCACTCACATCCAGACTGTCGAGCTGCTGTAGGAAGGCGTTTTTGGTGGGAGGGCTTTCTTTATGGGTCATAATCTGTCCTTCCCTAAGAGCAGAGGAAACACTGAAATACCACACGGCGAAGATCCAGAGCCAGTGAAATCTGAGCAGAAGCAGAATCATGTTCATACCATGTAAAGGTGGTGTTTTCATTCTCTGTGCCTTCATACAGACTGCCTTCCTTCCTCAGCGTCTGAAGACTTCCTGACGATATCAACACATTATACACACATCAACAACCCAATATCACATTCACAAACCAACAATCATTAGCAGCGACTGCCAAAGCCATGCATCGCTAGCATTGATGCTCGTAATTAACGTGGCCTCATTTATAAAGATGTGCGACGGCTTCTAATGAATGATTTATAAATTGTCCATATGCACAGAAATATTTCTAAACAATCCTCTCTTTATGGATTGCAATTCATCTTAAATTCAAGTGCACAAGAAAATCCAAGCGTTCATAAACATAATTCATTTTAGTAATTTCATTATCACAGAGCAGTTAAAATGTTGCTCATTTGTGCAATCGTTAACTAAAAATAAAACCATAAAAAATTAGTTACTTGAAATAAAATGAAATATAAAAATCTGATTTTCTTTCAGTTTAACTTTAAGTACTAAAATAACAGCAACAAAAAAAACTAAAACTGATATAAAAAAATCTATACAAAATATATAGACATATTTAAATAAAATATTAAAAATAAAAATGACAAAAACGCACAAAATTACTATAGCTTTAGCTAAAAATTACAATGAAAACAGATAATATGAAAATAAACCTATTTCAAGATATTACTAAAACAAACAAAAAAATAGCACTAGAAATCTAACTCTAGCACTCTCTATTCTAATTCTATTCTTTTAAAAAAATGTGTTCCAAATATAAATGCACTCTATTCATTTACTGTTTGTTTTCTTTAAAAAAAAAAACGAACACTAGCTTCTCTATTCGTTTTGTATTCTATCTATTCGTTTTCTTTTTATTTATTATATAACTGAGACTTGTTATAGCACTTGCGTATCATTGCTCTTTCGTTGATTTCTATTGTCCTCATTTTTTGTAAGTCGCTTTGGATAAAAAGCGTCTGCTAAACGACTGAATGTATAAATCTCAATGATACTAAAATATAACTGATTTGTGCATATCATTATATTAATTCATATTGTGATTGCCTATTTATCTTTGCATTTTTACTTGATATGAACGCAAAAAAGTTGTGCTTACGGACATTTTCACATCTGCTTCTGCCTTTACAGGGCTGTACGTTAACTTTTTTTTCACATAGCACTGGTGTGTATCGCACGCGTGCTACAGAGGTAAATTTATTCATCGCACAGACCAGTTTTTTCGTAGCACGTGCGACATATATGTCGCACTGTACAGCCCTGCTTTATATATTGAGATTTTCCCTGAGTTTGATGTAGGATGGAACCCATGGGCTTCAGGATCACGCGTGTGTTTGATGTGCTTCACCTTTGAGGTCCATGGCGATGAGTCGAGGCGTGTAAGTGACGTGTGCACCGAGCGTAAGACCCTCTCTGAACAACACGTCACTCTGCAGCTCTCCCGCCGGAGCATCGCAGCCATAAACCAGCGCCGCATCCTACAGACAAACACACACTTACCACGCTTTACCATCACACACAGATCAGATCAGACACCTACTACATGGCCATTTAATCACGCCACTTACATAGGTCCAAATCTACATGACAGCTCAATGCACTTCAGTGAAAATTACAGTATTTCCACGTTACATGTTAGTAACATCATGAGAGAGAGTGTGCAAAACCATGATATTAATTACTCAGTTTTGTTCACTCTTCCTAGCTAACAAAAATAAGTTCTGGTATCTTCCTATTAAGTTATGAAAATGCTATTTCTGAAGGTTTTTAGATGTTTTTGTTATGCAAAACCAAAGATGAAGTAGAATCGATAAAAACTAGTGCTGTCAAATGATTAATCGTGATTATCGCATCTAGGGCTGCCACTAACGACTAATTTTATTTCAATTAATCTAACGACTAATTTATCGATTAATCTAAACGATTAATTTCCCACCAAAAAATCAACAATTTTACTTAAGAATATTTTATTAAACTATATTTTATTAAACCAAATTTCTATGAAATCCTTTTTTTAAAGCAAAAGTAAAGTGCATCCATCTCATAGTCCAAATCACTGAAATCAGAGTTCAGTATTATAGTGTAAGAATGACAATATTTCCACGTGTTCTAGTCTACTAATATTACAATTATAATAAAAGAACACTTTTTAAAGGAGTATTTACCAGAAATGTTATTTACCAGAATTTATTTAGGAGAAAAATGTAATTGTGCAGTATTTCTGAAAAAAAAAATAAATACATATGTATATATATTTTTTTTTTTATAAAATAAACAATAGAGCTAATGTACATTACGCATTACAACAAAGGCCTGCAGGGGCCGCCAACGGCCTGACGATTGTTTTTACACATTACTGTGCGATCTAATACTTGTTTAATATTAACCAAGCACCATTTAATTCAAATGTCCACTTAATCTTTAATATTTGGCCATTTCTTTAGGACAGAAATGCTATAGCCACCGTAATTAAAAGAATATGTGGACATCAAGACGTGCAAACTCAGAGTGAGTGTTTGAGCTTTTATTTTGAAACCGCGATGTATTCTCCTGTGTTTGCGTGGATTTATAAATGATTTACCTTACAAATCTGATGAAATGGCGCATGTTGCGTTCCCAGATGAACGTTATAATAAACCCAAACTCACAACAACATGCACAGATGCATGTAAATGATAACAGTTCCTGTGGAACTACTGTGAACTGAGCCACGTACTTAACCTACACGCATGTAAATAATTAAAGCGCATATACTGTATTAGAACGGCATTGCATATAATTAATTAAATCGTAGCGTTTGTGAATTCACAATTATGCTTAATTATGCATAATATAAAAATACTTTTTTGCGCGAAGAAAACAAAAATAACGACTTTATTCCACATTTTCGTCTCTACTAATGACGTTATTACACTGGATCTGGGTCAGCGCCGCCACACGCTCGCGTCATGGTACTGTCATGACCGCGCGTCCACAAGTGACGCAGTAGAGACGAAAATGTGGAATAAAGTCGTTATTTTTGTTTTCTTCACACAAAAAAGTATTCTCGTGGGTTCGTAAAATTACAGTTGACCACTGATGTCACACGGACTACTTTACCGATCTCCTTGCTACGGTTCTGGACCTTAAACGTGGTAGTTACCTTGCTGTCTATGGGAGGGTCAGAGAGCTCTCAGATTTCATCAAAAATATCTTAATTTGTGTCTCGAAGATGAACGAAGGTCTTATGGGTTTGGAACAACACGAGGGTGAGTAATTAATGACAGAATTTTCATTTTGGGTGAACTATCCCTTTAAGAAAAATGTTACGTTTATATTAAATATATTTATATATGATATAATTTATATGAATATAAATATATACATGTAAATATTTTCGAAATATACACTGTATGTGTGTGTCTTTATATATACATAATAAATATACACAATACACACATATATTATGTAAACAAAAACGTTTATGTTGGATTCGATTAATCGCGATTAATCGTTTGACAGCACTAATAAAAACTATATTGACATATTTAGATGAAAACTACTAAAAACGATATAGACCAACCCAACAGATTAGTTTAATAACTATTATTGGGAAGATTCCATTTCATTAGAAAATAAATGTTTCATGAACGTTGTATAAATGAGAACATTACTAAAGATCAGAAAACTGAACTAACGTTGTATTAATGTTACGGTGTTCGTAACTGTGAGAAAGCCTTCCCAGAACGTTGTGTTATTGTTGTAAAATCATAAAAAATATGAATACAGGATCTTTTAAAAATAGTATTCGAAGCTGTCAGATTCTTTGTCTTTTTGATTTCTTCTAATGCACCATAGTTTTACTGTAGAAACTATTGTTACTATGGTAAAGTAGAGGTGCAGCTGATTCATTCAATCTTCTTTATGGAAGCTAAATTGATTTGACAGCTCGTTTATTACTGATCCACTGACATGATAAGTTGATTCTTCACGTAAATAAACCGAATATATTCGCTATTAATCAAACTCACCTGTACATTCCACCAGTGCGTCCCGATAAAGTTGGAATAATGCCCCAGCTGGAGTGTAACAACCTCCCTGCAAGTGCCGCTCATTATGCCCTTTAGATATTAAAACATTTTAAGCATCGGATCAGTCAAAATGAGCATATTTTTCATGACTCGCCCTGAAAACACACGCCGGCGACACAGACGAACTTCCGCATGTTTGCGCTCGTCCCTCTGGGAATCCCGCACTCTGATTGGCTGTCACAGTGCACGGAGCGTTGTGATTGGCTGAGGGAGCTGTCGCTCGGCGGAGGGGTAGTTTGGTTTCACTGCGCCTGTCCGGCGCACATGTGCAGCGCTAGTAAACAAGAGTTTCAGAATAGCTGTCACGTTGTGAAAACTGTAGAAACGCATTTCCTGTATCCTAAAAATGCATTTAATTATATGCTAGTTTCGTTTCATATCAGCTGAACAACATACACGCTTATAAAGATAGTACAAATGCGTTCTAGTTCTGTACGGGCAGAATTAATCATTCTTATTTTTTAGTGCATGAAATTTTAACTTTTATCAGCTAATGTCTGACATTTGAAAACTGATTTATATTTTTTAACATGCTCAACGAAGTAATTTGTGCGATTTTGTAGTGCAAAAACATAAGCGTCGAAATGCGAAAAACATATTTTACATAATGTATACTTTATTCTAGTAATAATCGATATTTTACAGATATTAAGTTTAAGGTTTTTTATATTAATAATAACTTTCATAACTATGTATAATACTTTGTATTTAATAATCAATAAAAGGCATACTGTCAGCCTGTTTGTGTGTATTTGTGTAAATGATTGCAATTAATCGCATCCACTATAAAAGTTTTTGTTTATATAATACATGTGTGTGTTGTAAATTTATGTATGTATAAATACACACACATGCAGGTATATATTTAAGAAAAATGTTATGTTTATAAATTAATTATATTTATATATATAATATAAATTTAAGTATATACATGTAAATATTTTCAAAATATATACTGTGTATAACATTATGCAAACAAAAACGTTTATTTTGGATGCGATCAATGGCGATTAATTGTTTGACAGCACTCACACACACACACACTGACACACACACACACACACACACACACACACACACACACACACACACACACACCTATTTAATAGTAAGTAGGCCTACTAATAATCTATAAAATAGATTATTAAAAACCTGTGTATAAAAACCTGTATCTATAAAACCTGTTTATTTTATAATAACATTTTTTTATTATTACATGTATTATTATAATTATAATAAATAATAATTATTATTACGATCATCATTTATATAAATTACAATTATTTTAAAAATGATAATTTATTTAATTATAATTGATGATAGACCTATTAATAATCTACCACTAACAATTAGCCTGGTATATGTAATACAATATAATATGGTAATGGCATTGCTGAAATGAAATAGACACTTATTTTACACAATAATTACCCAAAGTTTCATTAAAATGTTTATTTACACGTATGTACTTGGCAGAAGCACTTATTTAAAGCAACTTACACTGCATTGAAGATGTATATTTTTGTCAGTTGATGTGTTCCCTGGTAAACAAACCCATGACCTTTGCATGTTAACGTTAGTTAACTACATTAAACTAACAATGGAAAGCATATTTACACTGTTTGAATCGTTCCCTGTCCCTATATAGTGCACTACGTGCCATTCACTGTACAGAAAATACTAATTCTGTGGACAAGTGACTGATTTCAGCCGCGGCTTCAGCGTCTATTTTATAGTGTAGGGGGCGGGGCTTCGGATTCTAGAGAGCATTTGATTGGACAGAAAGTTTGATGAGAAGCTGAAGCACGATGTGACGTCATCGTTGAGCCGTTTTGGCAGAAGTGACGAACTGCAAGCTTTGAATGCTTATATCTTCTAAATGCGAATTTTGTCACTGTTTTGGAGCACACTGCCTTATAGATAACCTTAAGACTAACATATTGATACTAACACCCAAAAAACTTTAATTTTGATTTCATGGGGACTTTAATGTTTATTTCAAAATGTACTAATACACTAAAAAAAAAAAACCTGGTGAATTTACTTTAAAAAAAAAGAAAAGTAAACTGCGTTACGCTAACGGAGACTTGTTATAGCACTTGCGTATCATTGCTCTTTTGTTAGTTTTGATTGCTTCTATTGTCCTCATTTGGATAAAAGCGTCTGCTAAATGACTAAATGTAATGTGAATACAAAATTCTCACTCGGAAATTGCTAGTAAATGTCAATTTATCACCCCCAAAATATATAAATAGTTTAAAATTAACATAAAATTTAATGTGAAATTTTGAAGTAGAAATTCTGAATTTGGAAAGGATTTAAGGAGCTGCTAATGGGTTAATAATGGTTATGGGTAGCAATAGACCGATTCATCTGCAAAACTGGGCGATCTGAGAAGATCTACATTGGCTGGTTGATTTTTTTCTGTGTTTAGGACTCTGAAAGTGGAAATGTGTGTCTTTCATGTTCAACCCAGAACTAACTGGAGTTTCACCACTAAACCACAGACATGATCACAGCTCAGAAATACAACCCAGAAAACAGACTGATGCCAGCACGCTTAAACGTGAAAGACGTCCAGAACATTTCCACCCGCAATCCAATCGGAGTTATATTAAAAATTGTCCTGGCTCTTCCAAGCTTTATAATGGCAGTGAATGGGTGTTCTTTTTCAACAGTCTAAAAGAAGTGCAATAAAGTGCATCCATCCATAAGTATTTATCATTTATCATTTAAAGGGGTCATATGATGCGATTTCAAGTTTCCCTTTCTCTTTGCTAATGACATTATTTACTGTCTTTACATTTATTTTGAAAGATGAAGCTCGCGATTATGGTAAGGGGCGTTACATTTCCGACGAGTGCTTGCGGTGTTCGGCCAATCACAATGCACTGGGTCAGCTGGCCAATCAGAGCAGACTGCGCTTGTCGGAAGGAGGGACTTTGTAGAAAACGAAGCGTTTGAGAGAGGCGGGGCATAGAGGACCTACAATAATGTACAGTGTTTGAAATATAATGTGTTTTTTGAACATTAAAGCATGTCAACATATTCTGTTACACCAAATACACAAAATAATGATCTTTAAAAAAGCATCATATGACCCCTTTAAAAACAAATCAGTACTGTATAATAGTATACTCAAACCCTAAACTCTAGCAGTATGGAAGATATTTGGATGAAAACGGGAGTATGTCATAATTAGTAATACAGTAATTGTGTACGGTTTGGTATATACTGTATACTCGATTGAAAAGTTAGCTTGCAGTAGTATGAAGTATGCACACTAATGCATAAGTAATAGTTTTGTCAGTATTGACATTATAAAGCTAGTAACTGCATTTTGTGTGAAATATTTAAACTTTTTTACTAACAGTTTGACCAAACAATGAGTTAAGAAAACAACTGATTGGTTTCTGGGTCAGATTGATTGTATTTAAAATGAAAGGAATTATTTTTTATTTTTACATTTTCCTCTTTCATTGTAATTTTACAGTTAATAATTCTGTTGTGTGTGTTTTTTTAATGTCTATACAGTTTATTCATTTTTATTTCATTTTTATTTATTTTAGTACATCAAGTTAAACTAAACAAAAACGAGAAATGTTGCCTTGGCAACAAGCTGAAATAAAATGTTTAAGTTGTTTTAACATTTTATAATACTTCAGTTAACGTTAGTGTTATTTTAGTATAATTGAGATACTATTATATTTTTTATTCATATTTTGAATCTTTATTTTTGTTTTAATTTTAAAGTTTTGGTAATTTAGTTTTTGTCTTTTTTTAATATGTCTATTATAGCTTTTATTAATTTTTTATTTCTGTTAGTTATTTTAGTACTTAAAGTTAAACTACAAGAAAATGAGAAATGCTGCCTTGGCATCTAGCTGAAACGAAATTTTATTTCAGTTAACAAAAGTAAAAACAAATCGTATTTATATTTTATTTAAATTAATGTTTATTTTATATCAAGTAAGAAAAATAAAATATATGAAAATTTACAAATAATTTAAAATAAACAATTAAAATAATATGAAAAATGTATTTTATTTCAAGTAACAACAATTTTTTTTTGTAGGTTTTGGTTTTAGCTAAAAAATAATAATCTGTGTCAAGTACAGTGCATTACATTGTGGGATACAGTATCATACTGTACAATTTGGCAAATGGCTCAAAAGTTGTTCTGTGCTAAAATAAATGTTTTTTGATCAGATTTTTTGTTGCCGCCGTGATTTTCCTGTTACTGACGTGGGCCGGATACAAGCTCCTCCCCTTCTATGCCCCGCCCCTCGATAGCTCCGCCCTCAGACTGATCTGCATTCTGCACTGTGCCTTCTTCGCCAGCATTTCCATCGTGCTCGGTCAGCAAATAATCACATCTCCATTTAATCTATTAAAAACTTTATATATTTACACTATTGTTTAAAAGATTTTAATGTTTCCGCTCATACAGTGAAAAATGTGAAATTACAATTTTTTCAAATAGCTGTTTTCTGTGTGTATATATTGTTCTATATGTTAAAATGTAATTTATTTCTGTGATCAAAGCTGTATTTTCAGAATCATGACTCCAGTCTTCAGTGTCACATGATCTTCAGAAATCATTCTAATATGCTGATTTGCTGCTCAAGAAACATTCCTGATTATTATCAATGTTGGGAATTCCGTAATTTAATTACACAATAAATGTAACTGTAATCAGTTACAGTTACTGAGAAAAATGTGTAACTAAATTAGTTACTTATGAAAATGTTAATGATTACAAAAGGGGTTACATCTGAATATTATCTCACACATACAGATATGCACACATATGCTTTAATTTTTTTTTTAAGATTAACTGTTTTTTTTTCCAAAGCATTGTTAGCGTGTGTTTCCTGTCATTGCTATGCAAAGATTTGATTTCAAAAACAGTATCATAGCTACTAAACTATATCTCACGATTTTACATCTGTATTTAACCTCAGAGCGATCTGAAATTCAATAAATACAAATGTTACATGTTTTTTGAAAAAAAACCAAAAACTTTTAAGTGTAACATTTACATTATTACAATACTCTAAAAATGACTAAATATATGTTACACTGGGGGAGGGGGGAGATTTTCAACTATTAAGTAAATAAATTCAATAGAAATGTTACGTGTTTCAAGACATGTTTTTGTGAGATTAACATAGGCCCAATCCCATTTCTACCCCTTAGCCCTTCCTCTTTCCCCTACCCCTGCGTTTGGCGCGTTCACGTGAAGGGGTAGGGGTGTCTCGATTCTCTTTTGGTTGGAGGGGTAGGGGTAGGGGAAGGGCCAGACAGCCCTTCAAACGAAGATTTTTCGGGACCACACTTCAAACGAAGGGGTATGAATTGTCTCAGCGTAAACCGGCTTCAGCGGCAACATGGCTGCCTGAGCGAACAAAAATACACATAAATGTAAGCATTTTTGGCATTAATAAAGATTTTAACGAAAAGTAATCATTTGTTTTATGTTACATTCAATCGTGAGTTCATATTTACGGTCATGTTACTCAAAGAAATGTTTGCAAAAATCGCTAATATTTGCTAACTAACGTCATATCATTATAGACTGCACAATAGTGCACCAACATATCTTCATGTCTGATCAGGGCGATAACCACCGTACACAATTTTGTACAATTACAAGAAATGAAATAACATTTTAAATAAAATTTAATTTGCATTTAATATATTTTTATATTTTTCTCCTAACAGATACTACAGTAAAATTACTTTACTAAAAAAAATGAAAACTCTTTTAAGACCCTATAAAATTTAATTTTAAGTTAAATTCAAGTTATGCGTGTATGTGCGTCTGTGCGTTTCTCTTTTTAGAGTGAGTTTACTTAAAAAAAAACAGCGATTTTATCCTGTCGTTGCTGGAAAATACAAGGGGAAGGGGTAGGCGGAGGGGAAGGGGAAGGGGTATAAAATAGAATTGGGATTGGGCCATAGTCTTGGATAGGGTTGCAAAGGGGTGGAAAATCTCCAGTAAATTTCTGGAAACTTTCCAAAAATCGCTGGAAGTATTTTGTACAATTACAAGAAATGAAATAACATTTTAAATAAAATTTCATTTGCATTTAATATATTTTTATATTTTTCTCCTATCAGATACTACAGTAAAATTACTTTACTAAAAAAATTGAAATCTCTTTTAAGACCCTATAAAGATTGCAATCAATGCATCAAGCTGTTGCTTTTGTAATGCTGTTATTTCACTGATTTATGTCATATTCCTCATGTTTACTAATTTTTATTTTATAATGCAATCTTGTGTGTAGAGTCTGTTTCCACTTGAATATAATGTTTTTTTTTTGTGTTTATAAATAAATGACGCACAAGACATCAGTCCACAAAGTGTTGAATAAATTTATATAGTGAAAAAGAAAAGTTTATGAATCCATATTTACATTTTTATAAGTCACTAAAGGCAACAACAACAACAAAATGGAAGATTTCAGAGTGTTTCTACATGGTGCAAATGAACGTTTACAAAACGCCTTCACCATAAACTCTCCCACGAACCACAGTTATGTTAAAAACATCAAAACTAAACAAACCCCTGAGAATCTCCGACAGTGCAGTTTCCATTAAATATGAAAGCATTTGCATAGATTTCAGAATTGAAGAGAAAATAATGTTTTAAATCTTTAAAATGTGCGCAGCTGTCATCAATCTGGTCAATTAAATCGATTTTACAAGCAGGATTTTGACACAAACAAACATCAAGTATGAAAAATGATGGCGTAAAAACAAAACAATCACATAATATCTCCATTGCACTTTCAGTATTTATGTGCGATCGACAAAGGTGTAAAAAAATTCAGTATGTAACACATTTAAATCAAAACCCATCCAGAGAGAGTTATTCTGTGTAATTGGTCAGTTAAATTGAACTCCCTCATCCACTCGTCAGTAACCTCATCACTGATTGGCAGGTGTGTGCATTGGGGCGGGGCTTGTACCGTAAGGTCTCAGTTGATTGGCTCGTAGACGGATGAGTGCGACATCCTCTTGCGGATCCAAACAAACACTCCACCCACAATAATGATGGCCAGAGGAGTACCAAGTCCAACAGTGATGATAATAATGATTAACGTGGAGAACGAATCGGCCGGAGGCTCGCCCATTCCCACTAATACAGTCCTGAGAGCAAAGCAATTCAAACAAACATTATTAAAACAGACCAAACACACACTCACAATATGGGCTATAGTTCATTTAACATGCTCTAAAGCTGTAGGTTGTGATTTTATAGGTGTAGGTAGAGTACATTACAATTTCCACGGTGTCACTTTAATGTTCAGAGTGTCTTTTATTTTTGACGGTTTCAGAACATTCTGACTCAACCAATCAGGAGAGTTTGGGGGCGTGGCTATCTGTTTGATTGACTGATGGCAGAAAAGGGGTGTTTTCAGGAAGAAAAAAAAAGTTACAAAAAAATATCTTCAAATAAAAATATGCAATAACAATTTAAATATTTCAAATATTTAAAAAAAAAAATTCATAACCAAACATTTTTAATATTTCATTATTTTCTAACTAATGAGCAAATATGAAAAAAAAAAAATACAATCTAATATTCATTTAATATGAAGAGCACGTTTAATATTTAGAATTCAAATATCAGAAAATATTCACATATTATTACAAATATTTTTATTATTATTATTATTATTATTATTATTATTATTATTATTTCCTAACAGGGCAAGTATGGGTTAAAGAGTAACCAAGCGACTACAAAAGAATCAATAGAAAAGTACAATCAAATTACAATCCATAAACAATCCAATCATATTTTATTATTAATTATAATCTAACAGATACTTATCAGCAAGTATGGGTAAAAAATGTAAATGATAAATTAAAAATAACACGGTTTTTCGCATTTTTTTCACCATGTATTTTGTCAATTTTTTTCACCATTGCATAAATTGAATAGCCAAAATGTGGTTTTTACTGTTTTGTCTTGCTTTTCAAAGAGACAATCAATAACAAAACAACAATTTAAAAATATTTACTTAATACTAAACGTTTTTAACATTCTTGCGTACCAACAAAGCACAATTTAACTTAAAACGAACAAGTCAGTAAAATAATATTTTTTGGCCATATCCGAGACCCCCGTCTTGAATCAGGCATGTATTTTTACTGTACAAATAAATGCAGACTTGCTGAGACCTCTTTTAAAACATTAGAATATATTACATATCCCAATCTGAACGCTGTGTGAATGTTATAATAAATGTATTAACAGAGCTGTTGTAATTATTATTATCATTATTATTGTCTTACTTTTTATTTTATTTTGCAGAACAGTAAAATTATAATACTAACATGTTGATTATGTTGATTGTACCTGGCTCAAAAATACAAAATTACAATTAATCAATAAATAATTTAATATTTAAATAATTTAATATTTATTTAAAACCCCTTAACTGTCACCGTCCCGTATACGGGACGCCTAAGTTTACTTCACTATAGTACAATTAAATCCTAATATATATCATTGGAAAGGTCTAAGACTCCTAAATAGATATTTTACCATTTTATTTTGTTACAAATTATGTAGGAACAGAAATAGATTAATTTATGACAAGAGTGCACCAAGAGTCTGACAAATCTACATCATAACAGCATTTATTTCGTTGCTTTTTTCCCGATCTCATGTTTTAGTAATCATCATAAGTTATATACCATTAAAAGCTTAAAATCTCAAAATTCATCCTGTGAAAACCATTTTGAAATCGGACATTTCTTTACCATAGAAATGGTACTTCAAAATCTTTTAGCAGTCTCCTCCCCCTTCCGTCATATTACAGTCTTTTAGAATCAAAACTTGTTATAATCTTGACAAAATACATATCGTTGGAAAGGTCTGAGTCTCAAGATTCCATATTTTGTGATAGACGTAATATTGAGAGAGAAATTGATAGATTTGTGACAGAAATGCATACAAAAAATCAATCAGTTTGGGTGGCACCCGGTGGCTGTTTTTGGTATAACGCCTAAACAAAATTGCATATGAACCTTTTTTTTTAATGTCAACTTCAAATTTGGAACACAACTTATGTAGACATATGACTTTAATTTTATAGCAACTTTATATTTTTTTATATTTATTTTATGTAAAATAAAATAAAAATAGTACAATATATTTTCTTTACAGTAAATGTAATATTTAGTACTTTCAATATTTTCAATAAAAAAAAAAATATATATATAAAAAATTTTTTTAACATGTTATTGTTTCCTACGAGATACTTATCAGCAACTATAGGTAAAAAAAGTAAAATGCCGAATTAAAAATGACATTGAATGTAACAGTGCTGTGAAAGTGAGTGACTCACCAGCTGATGTATTTGGAGTCGCTGTAAAACACCGGGTCTTTATCGATGCCGAAGCTGATGTTCAGGCCGTAAGTATGAGGATTGTCTGTGAAATAGGCCTGGACCAGACCGGACTGAGGGATGCGGTTCACAGACACGAGCTGGGAGTGTTTGCATGGTGTGGCGTCCTCAAACACCGGCTGAGGTTTACGATACGCCACGGGTTTCCACTGATTATAACCCACAACACCGCTGCTGTTCACCGGAGACGACACCCACTGAGACACCTGACAGAAGAGACGGACAAACGCTCACAGCAATCAACTCAACACAGTTTAGTCCAGATTTCACATTTATACTTATGCATTTACTCTTTTATCCAAAGCAATAAAGCAATAAGCCCCAAGAAGCCACAGTATTCTTCCACCAAACAATGTAGCTCCTCAGAATCAGTTGTGGTTGCAACAAAGTGGTTGCTGAGCAACACACAGAAGTAAACAAAGGTGTATGTTACTTTGTAGAGTAATTTACAACAGCTTCGAACGTGGCTCAGCCAATCAGAATCAAGGACCGGAACTCTCCGTTATATAATGTTGTTTTAACAATAGCTAAACATTTTGGTAACACTTAAAGCCTTTATGTATAATGCATTACAAAGGTATTTATAATGAACATTAATCTTTTCATAAAAAAACAAAAACAAATGAATGAAAGGTTCAAAAATCTATTACAATAATGCATTATAATATTTGAAGGATGTTGGTCATGTGTTTTAATGCATTATATTTTCTAAAGGTTTAATAATGAATAGATTATAGTATTGTAATGTTTTATAATTGTGGTTACAATTTTAATGCATTAATACAAAGCATAATTACTGCATTCAAACTACTTTTCTATTGAAAGACTTTAAGTGAATTTTAACAGCATTTTTATTGTTTTTTATATACAAGTTTGAAAACTGATGATTGACCTTATTCAAATCAATGCTGGACTGATTAAAGCCTCATATGTGAATGTGTTTTATGTACTTTTTGTAATATAAAACAAAAACTACAAGTGGTTTTATTTTGCGTTCAGTAACCTGTACTTTATACTGCTGATCGACACTGATAAACATCATCTGTTGTTTTTATTTGTTCTTTTTATTAACTAATGTTAACCAAGATTAATCAATACTGTAACAAAGGTATTGCTCATTGTTAGTTGATGAATTAACTAGTGCTGTGAAAAGATTAATCGCAATTAATCGCATCCAAAATAAAAGTTTTGCTTGCATAATATATATGTGTGTGCTGTGTATATTTATTATGTATATATAAATACAAACACATGCATGTATATATTTAAGAAAAATGTTATGTTTATATATTAAATATATTTGTGCAATATAATATACAAGAATATAAATATATATATGTATACGCATGTAAATATTTCCAAAATATATACTGTATGTGTGTGTATTCATAAATACATAATAAATATACACAGTTCACACACATATATTACGTAAACAAAAACTTTTATTTTGGATGCGATTAATCGCGATTAATTGTTTTGACAGCACTAGAATTAACTAATGGGACCTTATTGTAAAGTTTTACAAAAAAAAAAAAAAAAACCCTCTTACACTTTATTTGAAGGTGTCCTTGTTACAGTGTAATTATACAGTTAAGTGCTGAGTAATATTTATTAACTACGTGTAATTACTACATGGTTAGGGTTACTTGCATGTAATTATGCATAACTTATTGTTATTATAATAGTAAGTACATGTAACATGCGTAACAAGGACACCTTAAAATAAAGTGTCACCAAAAACTCTATTGTGGCTTTGTTTAAAGTATTGTGTGAGTATCATATGTGACCCTGGAGCACAAAACCAGTCTTGAGGGTCAATTTTTCAAAATTGAGATTTATACATCATCTGAAAGCTGAATAAATAAGCTTTCCATTGATGCATGGTTTGTTATATACAAATAATACAACTATTTGAAAATCTGGAATCTGAGGGTGCAAAAAAATCTAAATATTGAGAAAATCGCCTTTAAAGTTGTCCAAATTAAGTTCTTAGCAATGCATATTACTAATCAAAAATTAAGTTTTTATATATTAACGGTAGGAAATTTACTAAATATCTTCATAAAACATGATCTTTACTTAATATCCTAATGATTTTTGCCATAAAAGAAAAATACAATAAAAATATAATTTTGACCCATACAATGTATTGTTGGCTATTGCTACAAATATATTGTGCTCCAGAGTCACAAATAGAGAAACGAGTATCATTTATCAAACCGAATCGTGACATGAGTGTATTGTTACACCTAGGGCTGCACGATAAATCGAAATTGAATTGAGATCGCGATTCGACAGAAGCTGCGATTGTCATGCGCATCTCGTCAGTGAAGCATGGTTCTGTGATCAGCAGTAAATCTCCATCCAAAGGCCAGAGGGCGCTCTCGCGCTGAAACTCCAAATACGCCTCGCAGAAGAAACCCAGAAAATGCCTATCGCTGCAGCTGAATAAACAGAAGATTCAACTGCTTTCATTGATTCAACGTGACTAATAAAGACACGACTACGACAACATACGGCTTATCGGAGTTCTTATTATTATAATTTTCATTAAAATAAAGTATATTTATAATGCAATGCCTTTATCACTGCTTAAATACTATGAAATATGTTGCGTGCCTTATTCTGTGTAAGAAGCCACATCATCTCACAGAAGGATTTATTTCAAACACTCGACTGACGTTATGAAGTGAGTTTGGAGTAAAAACATGTTATTAAATGTGGTATTTTCACATGCTTTCAGATGGAGCAGCATTTACTTCACAGAGCCGTAGTTCACTGAGAAGCTATGCAAACAGCTGTCATTATCGCGAACGATTTCTTCGATTTCAGAATTTCTTTACAGAACCGGCTTTACTAACAAAATGCACATGACAATCGCATTCGATTAACCGTGCAGCCCTAGTTACACCCCTAATTTCCATGTTTGCTGTATGGTAAGATGTTCACCTTAAAGATGGAGGGTGTGTACTCATCGTCTATAGAGCTGTGGACGTCCACTCGTCCCTCGAACCCGGATTCACCTACAGACTGAAACTCAAGAGCGAATCTGGAGTCGTTTCCTCGCGGCGTCACGCCATCCAGCCACACGTGCAGCTGCGAGGAGTTAGCGTTGTGACGGAGACTCGGCCAGGCTTTATCACGACCCTCCGACTCAAACGCTGAGAACTGAGGACAGAAGAGAAATCACACCAGTTACTGTAAGTCCACACAGAACGTCCTATACGTTAGTTCCTGTAGTTCTGCTGACCTGCAGACAGAGGGAGCCGTTGAGGAAGCTCTCCGTTTTCTCTCCGCCGCACAGCGTTACTCTGAGATCCGACTGGTTAGCACTGACGTTCAGGGTCCAGAGGAAGTTCTGCAGCTCGTATGGAGGGTAAAAGCTGGACTCTGCCGTCTGCTGGGGGTCTGCGGTGTTATTGACGTCATCGTACTCCCACACCTGACAAACAAACACAGCAGAGCTCATGCTTTCATTACTTTCTGTCTGTAAAGGCATCAGTGTCCCAAAGACACAACGGCAAGAACAGATAGGAATAAACTATTCAGTGTTCTTGTGTACACTAATAATAATAAATATTATAATTTCTACAAGTTGTTATAAAACAACACATTCATAAATAGAAAAGGCTTGTAATAAACTCTAATTATATTAATAATAATAATTAAAAGTATTGTTATTAACATTCATACATTTGATTATTGTTGTTGTTGTTATTATTATGAAAATAATACAATTTATTTTTATTATTATTATTTTGTATTACTACAAGTTATAATAAGACAGCACATTTATGAATCAGATAAACAAGATTAGGCTTGTAATAAACTATACAGTGTACTTGTGAAGTCTTAAGTAATAATAATAATCATCATTATTATTATTATTATAACAATTTAGTGTATTCGTGAACTTTAATAACAATAATTATTATTACAAATTTTGTTGTTATTATTATTATTATATAGAATTATTACAAGTTACTATAAAACAGCACAATTATAAATCAAATGAAAATAGATTAGGCTTGTAATAAAAAAATGTAGTGTATTTGTGAACACTAATAATAATACTAATAATTAATATTATTATTATTATTATTAATTATAATAAATGTTACTATTATTATTTACAATTACTACAAATTATTAAAAGTCAGCTCATTCATAAATCAAATAGAAGAGATAAGGCTCATAATAAACAATTTAGTATGCTTGTACAAAAGTATACTGTATAACAAATTATTATTAATATTAACAATTATTATTATTATTAATAACAAATATTGTTATTATTACTACTACTACAAGTTATTTTAAGACAACAAAACGGATGTTTTATTTATTTATTCATGTAATATTGAGTGTCGGTGCATCTGAAATAGCATACTTCCCTACTATATAGTACACAAAAACAGTATGTGACAATAGAAGTATGTCTGAATTAACAGTACTCTCATAAAGGAGTGTGCATACTATGGACACTTTACTATCCCATGAGGCCACAGGAGAGGATTTATGATCGGCAGTGACGCAACACAACTCACGCTGCTAGATCACGTGACAATGACAACATGGTGAATGTAGTACGTCCAGATTACATTCATACTATATAGAACATACTCTTTTTGCAGTCACATTTTTAAACTAAACAAATTCAAGATAGACTTAAACATAGCTTGCAAAATTACTTAGCAAGAGTGTCACTGCAGATATTCTTTACAACTTAAAAGTACTTAAAAGTATGTGAACTTTAACAAACAAGCACAAGTCAACCTGCCATACCAAACAAGGCCACAGGGAGACGCCAGAGGACTGCGTATGGCTACTATACGGATCTATTCAGAATCACTAAACACACCAAAATAAACCTGAAAAATGAAACCATTCTGAATGTGTGGAAACTCAGTGATCTGAAGGCGGCTCGATGTCAGAACAAGCGATCGTGTCTGTGTTTGGAGCGTCTGATGCCCATATGTACATAAACACCTGATCCTCACAAACTTCTTCAAAACACACTGCTTTGGCGAGGATCCGCTATAAAACACTCGCTGTACATTAATTTTGACAGCTATCTGAATATACTGAACTGGGTGAAAAATCAAAATATTGAGAAAATCATCTTTAAAGTTGTCCAAATGAAGTTCTTAGCAATGCATATTACTAATCAAAAAGTACGTTTTGATATATTAACGGTAGGAAATTTACAAAATATTACTTAGCAAGAATGTCACTGCAGATATTCTTTACAACTTAAAAGTACTTAAAAGTATGTGAACTTTAACAAACAAGCACAAGTCAACCTGCCATACCAAACAAGGCCACAGGGAGACGCCAGAGGACTGCGTATGGCTACTATACGGATCTATTCAGAATCACTAAACACACCAAAATAAACCTGAAAAATGAAACCATTCTGAATGTGTGGAAACTCAGTGATCTGAAGGCGGCTCGATGTCAGAACAAGCGATCGTGTCTGTGTTTGGAGCGTCTGATGCCCATATGTACATAAACACCTGATCCTCACAAACTTCTTCAAAACACACTGCTTTGGCGAGGATCCGCTATAAAACACTCGCTGTACATTAATTTTGACAGCTATCTGAATATACTGAACTGGGTGAAAAATCAAAATATTGAGAAAATCATCTTTAAAGTTGTCCAAATGAAGTTCTTAGCAATGCATATTACTAATCAAAAAGTACGTTTTGATATATTAACGGTAGGAAATTTACAAAATATCTTCATGGAACACAATCTTTACGTAATATCCTAATGATTTTTGGCATAAAAGAAAAATTGATAATTTTGACCCATACAATGTATTGTTGGCTATTGCTACAAATATACCTGTGCTGCTTAAGAGGCCGTTCACATGTCGTGCCTAAAAACGCGTGGAAAACACTAGGCGCGCTGCTTTCTGCTTTTTTCCCAAAGCGTTCGGGCGCTTGCGCTCCGGAGGCGTCTGCCATTGCTAAGCAACCATGACCTCCGCTCTGCTCTCCATGAAGACTCGGGAGTTTCAGCAAAGGATAAATGGATTTGCAGCACTAAAAATCGCTTGCAATAGCCCTGCTACTAAATTTATTTAAAAATGGCTATCCCTGTACAGCTATGATCAGCTGTTCCTTCATCTTGACTGAGCTTTCAATGTTGTTACGGGAAAGGATGAAGCTGATTGGTTGGTTCTTGTCACATGACCCGCGGTGCGCTTGCGGCATTCTGAAAAGTTGAAATGTTTTTATCTCGATGTGAAAAAAGAGCGCGTCGCACCGCGTGCGCGTCGCTTCCATTATGAGTGCGCCTGCCGCGCATCTTCATTTGAAATAACGAACTTGAGCGCGCAAAAAACGCGATATGTGAATGGCCCCTAAGACTGCTTTTGTGCTCCAGGGCCACATGTAGTGCAAGTGTTCACACTGAAAATTACAAAAAGAAAAAGTGCACTTTAAAAATCCGGATGATGCATTTAAATAAAATGTTGGACACTCGATGCACTCAACTGTCGCAGCTTTAATTATGTCACGAAGGGGACGGGGCTATCAGACTCTGAATATTAATGACAAAATTACTTTTTTAAAATTCATACACTACATGGCTGAGCACATAGTGTATAAGTGCATAGTGTGTGATTTGGGACGCAGTTTTAGACTCACTCTGGTGAACACTAGTGCGCTGCTGTACTGCACGCTGCTCTGCGGCTCCACCCTCAGGCTGCCGGATGAACTGCGGTTGATAAACACAGGCCAGTCCACCTGCACGGCAGACTGAGTGCTGTTCGTGTGGACCATCAGCAGCGCTGGAGCTCCAGCGTTACACAGCACGAAGTGCAGCGTGTCATTGAGCCCCAGACCTCGCACATGAACCAGACCCACTCCAGGAGGAAGAACTGATGGAGGAGTCAGACCGGGATTCAGCTCCACAGACACCTGACACCACGAGAGAGAAGAGGACATATTGACCACAGACAAACCTTTATAGCATAATCTGAATTATAGACAGTATAGAGAGTCCTACAGAGGTAAAGCTATCTTGCTGACTAACATAGACGACATTTTGTTGACATTTTAAATGGCAAAAACTGACTTGTGACAGTCTTGGATGTATCAAACAAATCAGAAGTGTTTGCTCCGTATGCTAATATTAGTTTTTTTCATGAATTTATAGTTGCCATATTTTCAAATAGTTAGAATATTGTTATATAACTCAAATCGCTGAAAATTTAAAAATAAATAAATAAATAATGACAACATAAAATTAAATGACACAATATACAAAAAAATAAAAACTATCACTTTTAGTGGTTGGAAAAAGTAAAAATGTTGGAAGAAAAACGTCATATTTTGTTAAATAATAATAATAATAAAGGTTTATCACATTACAATTAAAAGTGTATTTATAGCCTGTCAAATGTCTATAATGATGTGACTCTAAATGATCAGTTGAATCATTGAATTACGCATTATAATAATTTGATAACATAATAAATGTAGAATTATAAAATATGATGCAGGTTATGGGTTTTAAAAGTCTTATGTATGAAACAACATAAATAATAATAACCCTAAAACTTATATAAAACACAGGTTCATGTCACTAATTATACTGAAATATTATCTAGTTCTGTTTAAACCTTTCAAAAACACACAAAGAGGAACCTGATAACCAGCAGAACAGGCAAAAATCAACCTAAATGTACAATGGTAGTAAAATAGTGTTTTAGACAGAATACCACAGTGTAAAACCCGTATAAGATACAGGAACATTGTGTATTTATTATTATAAAACTTGACACACGAAATAAAATAAACACCACGTCCAAAGACTGGATTAAACAACGAAGCATAAACGTAATTCTTCTTCTAAACGGTGTCTATTGTGTAAATAATTGCAGTTTTGTAAATGTAATTTGTTGTTGCACCGGAATGAAGTTTGTTTCTTTGTTTTGTATCTCAGTGATACATTCTTACCTTCCGTCGAAATGTATCTCCATTTCCCAGGAATCCAAGCGCAGCGCCGAGCACAACAAACAGCACAGAACATACCGAATTCGCTTTAAACGTCGACATGTTTTAAACTATGAACACAAATGCGGAATGAAGAAGTGACATTACTGCTGTTGTTTCAGATCAGTCATGTGACCCCTGCAGCGGCCGTCACGTGACATCAACCTTAACTCATAAAATAGAAGCCCTGTTCATTTATTTTCGCGGAGTCCTGTAGTAAATCTGATTTATGCAGTACGAGTTGTAGGGTATGGGCAACAGGATATAGGTTTCAAAATATTATATGTAACTGTAATGCTGCTATTAGGACGGCGCACGTGATCATCACATGACACATCACCTCTTGTTGAGGGATCGAGGCCTGTGAAGTTGCAAGATCTTAAAGGGGTCATATGATGCGATTTCAATTGTTCCTTTCTCTTTGGAGTGTTACAAGCTCTTGGTGCATAAATAAGATCTGTAAAGTTGCAAAGACTAAAGTCTCAAATCCAAAGAGATATTCTTTATAAAAGTTCAGAGTCAGCCACGCCTACCTAAAACGGCTCGTTCTAACACGCCCCCACATGTCTACGTCACGATGTGGGAAGATTTGCATAACGCCACCCAAATGTTCACGCAAAGAAAGAAGGCGTAACTTTTATTTTCGCTGTAGTATTGTTGCTGCCACCGCCATGTCGTGAAGGCACTGTGTGCTTCGTTGTGAAAGCGAAACTACTTTGTTTGGTCTTCCAAAAGAGGACGATATCCGCTTCATCATGCCTAGAGTTGATCCGTGCTGGTCGCTGAGGAAATACATCAACTTCGTGCTGTGGATTGCCAGATCGGCTTTCACCGTGGACGAAGCGGAGTCCAGCCCGGGGTCGTCACATGTGGTTGCCGCAAGCCTACCGAACGCACCTTCGTCGAATCCGCCGCCTCTGCTCACTTTATCCCCCGGCCTCTGCTCACTGTAGGCCGCCGTGTGTGACACAGTGTTTCGTTGTGAAAGCGCAGAGACTGTAAGTAGAGTTTTTATATTTTATATTTTTTATATTTAAAGCGAGTTTTTTAACCCATCTAACCCATGCTTAAAGAACTAGTTTACCCACAACTGAATGTTTTGTCAATGTTTACGCATCCTCAGCTAACCAATGACAGCACACACTGGCCCAGCTAACCAATCACAGCGCACACTGGCCCAGCTATCCAAACTTAATTTGCTGTAAAGTTGCTTTGCAATGATTTGTATCGTGAAAAGCGCTGTACAAATAAACTTGAATTGAAAATTGTATTGAACTGACCCAGCTAACCTATCACAACACACACTGGCCCAGCTAACCACACAATGGTCACAACACACACTGGCCCAGCTAACCAATCACAGCATATTTCGTATTTCAGAAGGCGGGCCTTTATTTGATACAGGAACTATTCAAGCCGTTCATGCCAGACTGGGGAGAGAGGTGTTGTAATAATGTAAAATATGTGAAAAATAATGTGTTTTTCGAACAACCTAGTATGAGAGCCTGTTCTAGTACACCCCCAGAACAAAATCAAGACTTTGTAAAAGAGCATAATAGGACCCCTTTAAGTCACCGGCCATATGTGTCAGATGTAGTTTCAGATCCTTTTGCACACATGAAGGGCTCTGTTATGCACTTTTTAAAGCTGATCTAGACCATATTCAATAATACATACAAAACATTACATGTTTATATTATGTATAATTATGCCATGAAACTGTGAAGCTCAATAAACCACAACAGTAAGAAAACAGTACTTAAAATGATGTAGAACCTATGTATGCATTATGGTTTAGAGAGGAAATGGAAACACTTTTGCGGTTTTAAGAGATTGTGCATTGCATTGCAGCCTGTAGTTTGTTGGTATGCTTGACATACACAATGGAGAAGTTTGTGTTCTTTTGTGTTTTTTTTGTACAGGATAATTCATATCACTTCTGGAGGTAAATTTATCCTACTTTATGCTTATTTTAACCTTAAATATAATACGTTTTTTTTTATGTATCTATGTCATTTCAAATGCTTATTCTTCCAGATGTTTCAGAACATGAAATGACTCTGATAAAAGTCCAGCTGAACGAAAGCATCCGTCTGAACTGCAGCATGACCGACAGATATGAAATCTCCTGGTATCACCAGAATCCTGATTCTGGACGACTAACGCTACTGATGTCTGCCAAGACCAGCAGTGTAGCGGGAAGAAAACTGCTAGTTTGGTACAATCAAAACTGTAGTCTTCTGAGGAGAAAAACACACAGACAGTCCATAATCCTGACATATTGCCCCCCTCCCGGAAGGCGGTACTCACGCCGTAGAAACACCAGAGGGAGGCTCAGGAAGACAGAGTCCAGGGAGGTGACGAAGGAGGGAGGAGCCAAGGAGGCGACAGGAGGAACCAGGGCGGACCAGATGGAGGGAGGAGCCAGGGAGACGACAGGAGGGACTTGGAGCAGGAGGAGCTAGGTGGGACCCAGGCCACAGCCATATTGGCGACCCACAGTGGAGCCGACAGAGGGAAGAGCCATGGAGGAGGAAGGGCTGACGACTCCACGGGGCCAACCGAGGAGGAGGATGAGCCAGGGTGATGAGGAGGATCCGGAGGGCCAAGGCGGAGCAGATGGTGCCGGCGGCCGAGGCGGGGATCCGAAAGGACGCGGTGGAGCCGGAGCGACAGAGGACGAGTTGGTGGGCTGAGGGTGAGCAAAGGGGCTGCCAGACGACAGCGGATGAGGAGGCAGGAGTGGGCGGGAGGTCAGGCATTTGTGAGCCTCCAGGCTCTCGGGGCTGCCCTTGGGAACAAAACCCTCTCTTGACAGGACTTAGGAACAGACTCTCTCTTTGGGCTGGACTTGGAAACAGGAGCCCTCTCTGGACAGGACGTGGGAACCGCAGCCCTCTCTGGGCTGGATGTGGGAACAGGGGTGACTGCGGGCTCCGAAGAACCCTCAGCCATGTTGCAGTGGGCAGAGCTCCTCTCCGCGATCTCACTGGCCACGGCTTTCTTCCTCATGGTGGGCGTGGTAGCCAGCTCTCGCACCTGGTCTGATGTTACATGCAGCTCTGGCTCCGCGACGATCCTCAGCTCTGTCGCTCCTAGATGGGGGCTCGGGCTCTCCCTCATCGGTGGGCTCGGGCTTATGCTCCGCACCATGGGGAGATGGTGGGCTGGGATCTGGGTCGGGAGTGGAACTCCACGAAGGTGGCAAAATCCGCTCGAGGACCATCTTCGGACGACGACGCTCTGCACGCGGGTTTCAAGCTGGATTTATAGAACGCACAGAGCGTGTCGTCTGGATAGCTGGTCAGATAAGCGAGGGCCAGGAACAGTCTGGTTTGGTCCTCGAGCCATCTTTCCCCCTGGTCCAGCAGGAGGAGGAGGTATTCGGGGCGGGTGAAGGCATCCATAAGGGAACAACGGGAAAAAACACTGTACTGAAAACGGAAAACAAACGGAGGGTAAAGTGCAAATAAAGTCACTTTTGTGGGTCCGGGATTCTGTCACCAGAGATTGACGGATTGCCAGAGATAATCAACGAACACAGGTGAATCAAATAACTAATCACACATGGGGAAACTGGGTCACAGGGGCCACGTGGGGAGAAAAACACACACTGACAGTCCATAATCCTGACAGTAATAAAACTATTATTGTTATATTAATTACTATGACTTGGCTGTACATGTAAAATATATCTGATATTGTTCTTACTCCCTAATTTTGTGCAATTAAGTACGCTACCACTGTATGTTTGTTTTGGACATGTACCATAATAAATACTACAATATTTTTTGAATTACTCCATCAAATGTGCCATGGATGTAAGATGTAAGATGTCATAGTGTAATTAATGTAAGGTAAACATTTTAACAATGTGATTAATTAATAAATAATACAAAAGGAACTTCAATTTGTCATTCAAAATGGTTTTTGAAATGACTAGAAAATTGGTTGAACAGGACCGCAAACAATCACAAGCTGTATATACATACATACTGTATATGTATATATTACCCTTTGCCTTTGTTTTCTGCCTGTTACCCTGTTTTTGATCTTTGTTTTGTGGAATAAAACTGCACTTGGATCTTTCAATGTTTTCCACGAGTGATTTTGTGACAGAATGCTGACGCCATTTTGATCCAGCAGTATGAGGGACAAGATTCAGCTTCAAGGTCTGGAGAGACTTTGCCAAAAGGGAATGGAGGTGCAGGCCTTTGCCCAAAAGTTCTGGACTAGGGTGAAGAGGCTGGGTTGTCAGGGTGCGGACGTTAAAGATATTTTTAACTTAGGTCTGGATGAACCCTTACAACTTTGGGAGATGGAACTGGTGAAGTCATTGGATTTCTGGAACTTCTCCAGGTACTTGCAGCTTTGCAAAGAGGGAAAGGTAATTCACCACCGCCAGAGTCCACCTGCAGGGGCTGTCCCATCCCCACCTCCCTCATCTAGTCAAGCCAAGGACTATTCATTGATTCCCACGCTCAAGCGAATGTCGAGAAGGAGGAGGGTCCCCACCAGTAGTTCGACAGTTCGCTCCTGAGGAGGCCTGCCCAGAGTCTCTTCAGAAGATGGCTGTCATGGATGTCACGCCACAGTCTTCAGCCATCACAGATGCCACTCCTGTGCTCCCCAGTCACCGTGAACGTTGCATTTGAAGACACTCGGGCGTTCAAAAGAAATTTGGGGCTGATCTCTAGTTTGGCGGATCCACCACTGAGTTCAACCAGAGAGCAGCTGGCATCTCTGTGGTGATCCCAAGTCCGTTGGTCCTGGAGGACCCGACTCTGGTGGTCCCAGAAGTTACTGAGCAGCCAACTCTCTTTTTCTCACCCATGATCCTTGCCCCGCCGCCCCCGCCTAAGCTTCCTGCTTTGCTGGCCCTGGAGCCTGCTCCAGTCCGGGAGCCCTCAGAGTCCACTCCAGAACCCGCTCCGGTCCAGGATCAGGAACGGTCCACCTCCATCGCACCTCCCTCCTCGACTTCTTTGAGGCATGGTGGAGCATCTGGAATCCGCTCTTTAAAGCGGGGGTGATGTCCCAGCCATCTACTGCCCATAACAGCCACCAGAGGGCACTTCTTCTGGGTTATAGTTTGTTCTGGACTTCATTTGCCATCACCCTTTGTTCTGTCTATTAGTTCTCATTGTTCCCAGCTGTGTGTGATCAGTCTTATTAGTTCCCCTATATACCATGTTCTGTTAGCCCTTGTTTGCATTAGTATTGTTGTCTGTACTCTATGTTGGATTACCCTTTGCCTTTGTTTTCTGCCTGTTGCCCGGTTTTTGATCTTTGTTACAAAACAGTTAAACTTAGTTTACAAAAAAATAAATAAAAAATGTGTCATTCTGGACAGGCAAAGTTATAAAGATAAGTATTTAAACATCTCAAATAAACAGTTTTAGATGGAAGGGTTGAAGTACTTAATATATGCACAGATAAATTAAGTGATATTATTGGGTGTTTTTTCTTCCCTCCTATTTCCCCATCTTTCCAGTGCTTCACACTCCAGTCCAGGTGGTGGAGGTAATGCAGAACTGAAGCAGAACAATTTTCAGGGCTGTTCCTGTTAGGTTTTGGTTTCTTTTCTTTACACGTGATATAGTCAAAAATGACAGGATTAAGAAAAGCCTGTAAAATATGTAAGTCCTTATTTATATTATTTAGTACACAGCCAGGTTGTATGTTTGGTTACTATATGCAAATGTTTATTACTGTTTAGCAACAAAATGTCAACTGAACTAGCTAACCCACAAAATTCTGTCAAATAAGAGCTAGCTAGTCAGTCAGCATTTTTTAAAACTGAAATTACTTATTAGTCTGAATGTTTTTATTAGCACACTCTAAAAATACAACCTAATGTACTGAGTTAATATAAAGGAATTTTCCATACTGATTTTTATAGGTGTTTAGCATGTATTTTGTATTACGCATATTGTGTTGTGGTGTAGGGTTAAAGGAAATTTCCGTAAACTTAACGGAAGTTTGTTGATTTACTGCCATGACATTATCCGCTTTTCTACAGACCTTTTCTTGCAGTGTTGTACTGTTTATATATTAGCTTGAAATGCACAAATTATTACTGCAGTGAGAGCATTAGTTACAGACAGACCAAATTTCTACAACCTATTTGTGTCTAATGAGCCTTTTAATTCCATTAAACCATGAGGATCCGATGAACCCTCATCAGAGGTTTAACTGCAGTCTCATTTATTTAATATTTAAGCCAAAAATCCATTCAGAAGAAGAGTTTATAGTCAGACAGATTTTTGCATTCTTTAACAAGTTTCAGTATATTTCAAATGGCAAAATATACGTAAATGCTGAGGAAAATGTTGGGTTTGGAGTTTCATATTGGATATTTCACCGCAGGTGGACTATTAATGATGCTGTTGGACAATGTTCATTTTGCAGGTAAGTATTTTATTTCTGCAGTGTTTTTTATGGTGACACATTGCTGCCACAAACATTTTGTCCTACTCAATTATGTCATAATAACGATATGTTATGTCATTAAAACGGCATCTTTTCTCATAATAATGAGATTTTATGTAATTAAAATGATATCTTTTTCTCATTAAAACAACATCCTTTCTTGTAATAACGAGATGTTAATGCTGTTAAAACAATATCTTTTTCTCATTAAAACGATATCTTTTCCTCGCAATAACGAGATGTTCTGTCGTTGAAACGATACATTTTTCTCGTTAAAATGGCATCTTTTCTTGTAATAATGAGATTTTGTCTTTAAAACAATATCAGTTCTGAGATAAACAAGGATCTGCATGCTGCTAAAGTTACTGCAGGAAGGGCAATAGAAATACAGTATTTTAAATGTATTTTAATGTTATTGTTTTTATTGTAGCAGCATGTTTATTAGGAAATGTAGAAAATCTCGTTATTACGACATAATCGAGTAAAAAAATATTATGTGTGTAGCAGCAAGACGTCACTGTAGTTTTTAATGCCACTAAATCATGTTTTGATTTTACTTTTGTTTTACAATTTTTTTAAAGAAAGCATCGATACTCCATTGTTTCTCAGGCTCTGCTCCTCAGAAGAATTGTCAGTGTGCCCTGTCTTGTGATGAAGCGCATGAGCTGAAGAAACATGAGAGCGTTCATGTTCTTGTAGAACAGCATTCAGAAACAGTTCTTGATGAAATATTTACTGTCTCCAGTTTGTATGATGGAGGACGCTGTTCAGTGCCAGGTTGTTTTAAGAGGGACACACGGTTCATGTTAAAAATATACGCCAATAATGTGCGAGTACCTAAGCTACTGTACGACAAAACGGATTTACAGCCTGGTAAGGTCTTAATTGAACTTAATTGTCAAAAATTGGCAGTTTTGTCATAGTTTTACCCCCATCCCCATTCTGTTCCACTTAAGTTTTTTTTTTTTCTGTGACACATAATAGGTAGAATGTCCAGCTTAAGCATTTTCTGTACAGTTAAAGTGGATGCCAATATTGAAAAAGGAGAATGTATTATAAAAGTAGTACTGACTAACAATCATCTTCTCCGCCATTACCTTCAAATAGCATTTGCAGTTACAAAACTATCTAAACTATTTCTTTAAGTTATTTTAAAAAGTAATTCTATTATCGTACTGAAATAATAATTGTATGGCTCACCCTCTCGAATTTTCCACAGAGTGTGATACAGAGAAGAAAGAGGAGAGGAGTAAGTAAATTAAAGAAGGCTTGATTCTTGAGCTACACACACAATAAGTTTGTATTTATCAGTAAGAAAAAAAATCTCACAACATTGAAAATTTTGTCATTTGACGCAGTAATTCATGCAGAAATGTTTTTTTCTACCTGTGTTTTTTCACGCCCCAGGTGGTGCTGACAAGAACTCCTCCAACACACTCCCGATTTTGCAGATTTTTTGTGTTTTTGCTGTTTTTAAATGCCTGTCAAAGAACTGGTGCCATTTTCACCATCGAACACACCACTCTACACTGGTCTGATTCTGAAATGATCGTTTTGGACCTCAGACCAACACAAGACTCTCTACAGATCTTATCAGACTTTATAGCAATAATGTTTTAAAAAAATATTAAAATTTTATATTTTTGCAACATATATATATATATACAGTGGTGGCCAAAATTATCAGAACACTAGTATTTCCAGCAGCTAAAAATGGTGTGGACTATTAATGATGCTGTTGGACAATGTTCATTTTGCAGGTAAGTATTTTATTTCTGCAGTGTTTTTTATGGTGACACATTGCTGCCACAAACATTTTGTCCTACTCAATTATGTCATAATAACGATATGTTATGTCATTAAAACGGCATCTTTTCTCATAATAATGAGATTTTATGTAATTAAAATGATATCTTTTTCTCATTAAAACAACATCCTTTCTTGTAATAACGAGATGTTAATGCTGTTAAAACAATATCTTT
The DNA here is from genome assembly GCF_001515605.1 of Sinocyclocheilus anshuiensis. NCBI lineage: Eukaryota > Metazoa > Chordata > Actinopteri > Cypriniformes > Cyprinidae > Sinocyclocheilus > Sinocyclocheilus anshuiensis. The sequence continues at coordinate 63,529 of NW_015551195.1, read as the reverse complement.
TTCTCATTAAAACGATATCTTTTCCTCGCAATAACGAGATGTTCTGTCGTTGAAACGATACATTTTTCTCGTTAAAATGGCATCTTTTCTTGTAATAATGAGATTTTGTCTTTAAAACAATATCAGTTCTGAGATAAACAAGGATCTGCATGCTGCTAAAGTTACTGCAGGAAGGGCAATAGAAATACAGTATTTTAAATGTATTTTAATGTTATTGTTTTTATTGTAGCAGCATGTTTATTAGGAAATGTAGAAAATCTCGTTATTACGACATAATCGAGTAAAAAAATATTATGTGTGTAGCAGCAAGACGTCACTGTAGTTTTTAATGCCACTAAATCATGTTTTGATTTTACTTTTGTTTTACAATTTTTTTAAAGAAAGCATCGATACTCCATTGTTTCTCAGGCTCTGCTCCTCAGAAGAATTGTCAGTGTGCCCTGTCTTGTGATGAAGCGCATGAGCTGAAGAAACATGAGAGCGTTCATGTTCTTGTAGAACAGCATTCAGAAACAGTTCTTGATGAAATATTTACTGTCTCCAGTTTGTATGATGGAGGACGCTGTTCAGTGCCAGGTTGTTTTAAGAGGGACACACGGTTCATGTTAAAAATATACGCCAATAATGTGCGAGTACCTAAGCTACTGTACGACAAAACGGATTTACAGCCTGGTAAGGTCTTAATTGAACTTAATTGTCAAAAATTGGCAGTTTTGTCATAGTTTTACCCCCATCCCCATTCTGTTCCACTTAAGTTTTTTTTTTTTCTGTGACACATAATAGGTAGAATGTCCAGCTTAAGCATTTTCTGTACAGTTAAAGTGGATGCCAATATTGAAAAAGGAGAATGTATTATAAAAGTAGTACTGACTAACAATCATCTTCTCCGCCATTACCTTCAAATAGCATTTGCAGTTACAAAACTATCTAAACTATTTCTTTAAGTTATTTTAAAAAGTAATTCTATTATCGTACTGAAATAATAATTGTATGGCTCACCCTCTCGAATTTTCCACAGAGTGTGATACAGAGAAGAAAAGTAAGTAAATTAAGTAAATTAAAGAAGGCTTGATTCTTGAGCTACACACACAATAAGTTTGTATTTATCAGTAATCTCACAACTGATACAGAGAAGAAAGAGGAGAGGAGTAAGTAAATTAAAGAAGGCTTGATTCTTGAGCTACACACACAATAAGTTTGTATTTATCAGTAAGAAAAAAAATCTCACAACATTGAAAATTTTGTCATTTGACGCAGTAATTCATGCAGAAATGTTTTTTTCTACCTGTGTTTTTTCACGCCCCAGGTGGTGCTGACAAGAACTCCTCCAACACACTCCCGATTTTGCAGATTTTTTGTGTTTTTGCTGTTTTTAAATGCCTGTCAAAGGCCATTTTCCATTTTCACCATCGAACACACCACTCTACACTGGTCTGATTCTGAAATGATCGTTTTGGACCAACACAAGTTTATTGTAGCTAATAATCCAGTGAGATTTTTGTCTTGACGACAGCCAGTGCTGCACACAGAGATCTGATCTGATCATCATCAGTCTGTCTGGAGTAACATGAAGAAACAGAACAAACTGAGACTCAATCCAGAAGAACTGTCTCCAAAACGCTTCAAGAAACCTCCTGCAAAGCTACAGTACTCTGTGTGGAGCACTGGCTGTTGTCTCCTTGTGCAAACAAAAATCTCACTGGATTATTACAATTACAATTAATGGCAAAATTAATGTTTGGATGTTTGATATCATATTTCCTACTGACACACTACAGCAAAAGATAGAAATGACTGACTTAAAAACATTTTTTTTTAGCTGGTGTTTAAAGGGGTCATATGATGTTGCTAAAAAGAACATTATTTTGTGTATTTGGTGTAATGAAATGTGTTTATGC
>NW_015551195.1:56935-61507 GCF_001515605.1 Sinocyclocheilus anshuiensis | reverse complement strand
AATTAATGGCAAAATTAATGTTTGGAAATGTAAACTGATATTTCCTACTGACACACTACAGCAAAAGATAGAAATGACTGACTTAAAAACATTTTTTTTTAGCTGGTGTTTAAAGGGGTCATATGATGTTGCTAAAAAGAACATTATTTTGTGTATTTGGTGTAATGAAATGTGTTTATGCGGTTTAAGGTTAAAAAAACACATTATTTTCCACATACTGTACATTATTGTTTCTCCTCTATGCCCCGCCTTTTTGAAACGCGTCGATTTTTACAAAGCTTATCGTTCTGAAAAGCAAGGTGTGCTCTGATTGGCCAGCTATCCAGTGCGTTGTGATTGGCCGAATACCTCAAGCGTGTGACCGAAATGTTACGCCCCTTAGCATATTTGGAAACGCACAGCGTCTCCACGACATGCCAGCGGCGGCAACAATTACATTACAATCACATTACACAGCCTTGACGTAATTGAATTTCAGTCAGAGTTGTGACAGAGTTGAATTTCATGAATGAGAAGTGCCATAAGCTGAATCCCACCTGCATACAGGGCAGAGATTGTCTTACTATTGGGAGATGAGAGGGTCTGTATTACTTAATTTGGAGAAAGCGTAACGGTCAACTTGGATCACGTGTGCCTTAATAACCAATCACATTATAGCCTTGATATCACGGAATTCAGTCAGAGTTGTGCGACACTCAATCGCCGTTTACGGATGCCATAGGAATGAATGAGAAGTGCCACAAGCTGAATCCCACCTGCCGCAAAAAGTCAGTGACTTCTCTTATAAAATGCCAATTTTTCGGTGTAAACTCTTAAAATAGCCTAATTCAATCCAAAAGTGTTGTTTAGTGTAAAACATGTTGGAGATTAGCTGATAGGCTGTTGATTCATTAAATGATGAGCTGTTTCTTCTAAAAAGCTATTTATTCAGTGTAGTGAAGCCTCTGCTCCATTGACATCCATTCAAAAAAAAAAAAGGCCTCTGGTCTCCTTTCCCACGTACTGCCAGACCGGAAGCGTTAGTCTTGCGTGAACATTTAGGCGGCGTTATGCAAATCTTCCCACATCGTGATGTAGACATGTGGGGGCGTGTTAGAACGAGCCGTTTTAGGTAAGCGTGGCTGACTCTGAACTTTTATAAAGAATATCTCTTTGGATTTGAGGCTTTAGTCTTTGCAACTTTACAGATCTTCTTTATGCACCAAGAGCTTGTAACACTCCAACGAGAAAGGAAAAATTGAAATCGCATCATATGACCCCTTTAAATTAATAATTTTATATTTCTCTGTTGTTTCAAATGGATGTCATATTTCGCTAGAAAAATGTAAAAAAAAATTTCCCCCCATACATATATATGATCAACAACTTTAAATTAATCGTTTTATATTTCTCTGACATTTTTATGCCACTTTTGGCAGCTCATTTTTTGCTGCCATTCTGTATTGATGCTTAGAAAGAAGGTTCAAAACCAAAGTATAAAAGCGAGGGAAGCAATGCTATCGATTTCATATGTCTCCATTACACAGCAACATGGGAAAGCGGCTGAAAAAAATACACTGTGAACACAATCCAGCGGTGGCAGGGGAGCAATCAAACTCTGTTTTGGACCAAGCAATCAAACCAAGTGTAATCAAACCAACCAAAGCACCTGTATGTTTTAATGATAAATTATTCTTATTTTCTACATGCTCGTGTTGCACTACTACTTTACCATTTGTACTACTATAGCTTGGTTCTTCTGAAGAAATATTCTGAATGTGAAATTATGAACTTGATTCTCTAGTTAGCTCAAATGGCCTTGACGTTTAATATTTTTGTTTCTTTAATTTAAATACTGTAATAATAACAACATGATCTGTGATGAAAACCCTACTGATGTGACACATTTTAAATTTGGATTATATTTTGGAAATCAGATTTTAATAAAAGTTGCTAAACATGAAAGAAACTTTGAGTATAGCCTCATTTAGTGTTTACATTTGATGAAGCTGATAAATACTTTTGCTTTGTCTATATATGCTTCATATTTGACCACATTCAATAAAACGTGTATTTTCTTTATGTAATTGCACATAGAAGTTTGAAGCATAATTTACAAAACAGTACAGCTGTAACAAAAACACAGCACTCAAAGTTATAGCTGTTATTTTACACTATATGATTGTGAAAGGAAATGGAAACTTTGTGGTTTTAGTGTCTCAGCATCATGATGTAACCTTTAGTTTGATCAACACCTTCACGAAGGACAGACACAATGGAGAAAGCCATCTTTGTTTGTGTTTTTTCTTCCTGGATTATGCAAATAATTTCCAGTGGTAAGAATACTCTTTAAACGTGCATTCACCATTTTAACCTCAAATACAACTATTATTTTTATCAAAACTATTTCAGAGAATTGGTTTATCTATTTTTCTCCAGATGTTTCAGAACATGAAGTGACTCTGTTAGGAGTTCAGAAGGGAGAAAGCATCAGCCTGAACTGCAACATGACCAACAGATATGAGTTGGCCTGGTATCACCAGTATTCTCAACAACTAACTCAACTAATATGTGCTAAGACTAGCAGTACGTCAGGAAGAAAACTGCTAGTTAGGTACAATCAAAACTTGAGTCGTCTGACAGTTGAAGCAGATGTGGAGATCAACACAGTCACGCTAGTTATTTCTGAACTAACAGAATCAGATGCAGGTCTTTATTTCTGTGGAACAAAATCAGTGACTTCAGAAATGCACTTCAACAAACCCATCAGACTACAGATGGAGGGTTAGTACTGCTGACTTCCCAGTTTCTCTCAAATCTTTATAATGATTTCAATGAGGAGATTTGTGTTAATTATTTTACTGTTGCTCAGTTTATTCCAACTCTTAAAAATGAAGGTTCCCAAAGGGGGTTTTCACAGAAATATCATAGAACCATTTTAGCTTCCCCAAAGAACCATTCAGTGAATTCTACTTAATTGTTTTCTTAGTGTGAAGAACATTTTAATAACCCAAAGAAGCTTTTTCCACTATAAATAATATTTTTGTGGAATGGAAAGATTCTGTGGAATCATGAAGAACCTTTATTTTTATGCAGTGTTTGTGCTCCAGATATGAATGATTCCTGAAATCATGGGTGTTATTGAGGAGTTTGCTGCTAATATTGAAACTCTTAGTGTTTGAGTAAGTGATCATATATTTAAAATATTTTCAGACAAGCTGACAGACGGAGAGGACAAATTTAATTCCGTCACAGAACCGCCAGAGGATGCTGAGATCACAGGTGAGAGCGGAAATCATTCTTGCTTGTGTATCATTTTTCATAACTCATAAGTTCTAAAATCAGTATTAATTCTTCAGTCAAGTGTATTAGTGTGGAAGTTATCAAAGCAAAAGCCAAACAGTTCATTGGTCTGACTACAATCTTAAAAAATAAAGGATCCAAAAGGGATTTTTGCAGTGATTCCATAGAAGAACCATTTTTGTTTCGCTACAGAACTATCAATCAAAATTAGTGTCTGAACTATCTCTTTCTTTATTCCGTTGTTTAATTAGTTTATGAATGTTTTGTGTCTCTGTGTAGATGGGGTGACACTGTCAGAGCGTGTGCTGATGTTCGGTGGTGTTGGTCTGGCTGTGCTTGTGTTTTTTCTGGCTACAGTCATCGCAGGAGGAATCATTCACTATCACGGCTGGCAGAAAGGATGGACCGCAGCCAAACGCTCATCTCTGATTCACCACAAATCAGCTAAATAACACATTTATGTGTTTTATGTTTCACTGTATTCTAGTAATCAGTATTGCTGTAGGTTACAACCGATGGTGGCTCAACAAAGTGGTTCAGATGTGGTTCTGTTGGCTAGATCTCACTTAGACTTTTGTTGTGGCAAAGCTCTAGAGAAGCATTAATATGTACAAATAAGCTTTAGTTTAATAGAAAATATACGGTACATACCATCTGTTTTATGGCACATAAAGCTTGATTAGATAAAATGTCTTCAATGTTAAATGTGTTGTTGAGAGTTCTGATCAAATAAACAACAGTAAAACTAAGGAATCACATGTGTTTGTGCATTTTCTGACAGAAAACCTGATCATTAGCAACGCTAAACCTCTTCAAACACAATTGTATACTTTCAATTAGAGCACTTTCCCATTCGTGTGTCCAAACATTTGACTGGTACTATATATAGAATACAGTATATACATAAATAGAATATATGTACGTAAACACATTTTTTGCAATGATCACTCAAATGTGGTGATCAAACACTTATAATGATGCGACAAAGATATGTAATGATGGAGGCAGGGCATTTAACAATTTATCAATAAACTTTATTTAACTTTATTCAAAATGAGTCTGACATCAGTGCACTGAACAGTAAAGTTGAAGTTTATTCAACTTTAATTCAATTCCATTCAACTTTATTCCGTTGAAGTTTATTTCACTTTGAACCATTCATTCATGGATTTGCGCTACTGTCTTCACACACAGATGAAACTTACTAGAGAAGTGTGAAGTGTGACATAATTGACCTCTGTAAATAAACACTTTAATGCCCTTTGAATGTAACGTGTACGTTCCCTTGGA
>NW_015551195.1:56019-56452 GCF_001515605.1 Sinocyclocheilus anshuiensis | reverse complement strand
GAATCATGGCGGAATTTCATGTGAAGTCCACTTCGCAGGGCACTTACGGTCGAATAAGACCACGCTTGAATGCTGCTGCCTGAACAAGAGACCTCCTTACTGAAGTGAAAGTGTTGGCTGGTGAACGAACGATCTCGCGAACGCACTGGCAGATCTCCACCAAATTCGGGGGATTCCTTCAGCTCGAGGAGCCCTCTCAAACGGGGGTGGTCTTATTCGAAAGAGGGCCTCAAGACGTACACTCGATTCGTGTTAGAGAGGGTTCCTCCAGAGAGATTGGAGATATGGCCGTTCAAAGTTTCAATGGTTTTCCATAGACTTAAAGGTCCCATGACATGCTGGTTTTTAGATGCGTTTATATAGGCCTAAGTGGTCCCTAGTACTGTATCTGAAGTCTCTCTCCCGAAATTCAGCCTTGGTGCAGAATTTCAGC
>NW_015551195.1:53171-55323 GCF_001515605.1 Sinocyclocheilus anshuiensis | reverse complement strand
TCTCTCGAGGAAAAAAAAATATTGCGCTCGCCTCGCACGGTAGTAGCTCATTTTCTCATGGGCGGGCCAAATTCTCTGGGCGGGCAAAGCAGAGAAAGGGGAGGTAACCTTTCCCCATATGACGACATAAAGGGAAGACTCCAGATTGCGCCATCTGAGCTTTCATTTTCTCAAAGGCAAAGCAGGATACCCAGGGCTCGGTTTACACCTATCGCCATTTCTAGCCACTGGGGGACCATAGGCAGGCTAGGGGAACTCATATTAATGTTAAAAAACCTCATAAAGTGAAATTTTCATGCTATGGGACCTTTAAGCTTTAAAGCATTTCATCCAGGTCGCCAGTAGCAAACAAAGGAGCGCGCTCTGCTGGACAAACTAAGTAATTACACCATTTCAAGCATTTTATCTGCGTTATATGTTCTGTAAAAAAAATGTTCATATTGGCGGCATATTCGCCAATACCAATATATCGGTGACATGCTCATATCGGCCGATAATATCGGCTAAACGATATATCGGTCGTGCTCTACTTTCAATGATATCAGATCTGTTCTTACAGCCTGGTCTCATTGTTTATACTAATACGTAACATTTACAAGCACAAAACATACATTTTTGTACGTTTTTATTGATGGTAAAACATACAATTTTGACGTATTTCAACGTTTAAAATGTACAAATCGCTACGTATTTTTAGCTAAAAAACGTAAAATATTTATGTATCTTTTATATCATTAAGATATTCGTATCAATGCATTTTTATAATTTTATCAATAAGGGATTTCGATTTTTAGACCCCTTAACCTACCCCCAAACCTAAACCTACCCATTTTATAGCGAATATAAAAGGATATAAAATACAATTGACCAAAATATGCAGGAAAATAACCATTTAATAACAATATAGCATTAAAATATTTTTATAGTCACTAATCCCACTCTTACCTCTAAACCTAAACATAACTATTTCTGTACAGTATAAGAAAAACATGACAGACAGATAAATGCAATTACAATTATTTTTTTATTGCAAAAATGTCAAAAGCAGTACAAAAAGTAATCCAAATGACGATGCGTTGCAGCCGTAGTTCTCTCTGGCTGAATACAGTAGGTTTGTGTGAGGTGCAGAGCAGAATTTATGTTGTTAATCGCTGAAAACATTACCTAGTTTATTTTCCCGATCCACTCCGTGAACTCATGAATGCGCGCGCGCATTGTTCAAACACACCTCACCAGAAACACGGCATGTCGCAATCTGTGACGAATGCAGGCGAGAGCCAATGAACATTCGATTATCCTGCCGTTAAACCTGTCGTTTGAAGCGGCAACATTTGAATTTGTAAAGAGCGCGTCAGTCAGCGCGGGCTTTGCTGCTTACGGTCGCTGGACTTGCTGCTCGGGATGGAGATGATCGCCGAATAAAGGCTTAGATTTGAGTCTGTTCCTCGCAGTCGTATGGATTCGGAAGATTTGGATTACAGCGCACAAATAAAATGGTTTAATTTCGTAATTATGCTGCGTTTTTGGTGCATTTTATAGTTCTATTGGTTTACTGACCAAGATGCCGCTGCACATAGCAGCCACGGTGCTTGGCTCTCCAGTTGTTTTTGTTAGTTTTTCCTGTTTTTTGTTTCTCAAACACGATCAGTTTTACCAGGGATGAACTGCTGAACATTCGGCAGAACACACCACAAAATCTTCTACCGGTTTTCGATTATTCAGACATTTTGCTGAACTTTATAGTTGGCGGAGCAGCGGTGCTGATCATACGCTTCAGGACGCGCAGACGGGGTTCAAACTCTGCTGCTCTGTGTTTCTGAATGACGCCATACCGGACAGCGCGTTAAATCTGCTGAGCTTTCAGCTGTTCAGAGCGGACCGTGACGCTGAATCAATGGGGAAATTGCGCGGTGGCGGAACATGCTTTTAGATCAATGAGAGGTGATGTACAGATGTAACAGCGTTAAAGAAGATGTGCTGTCCCGATCTAGAAGCGCTCTTCATTAACTGTAAGCCGTTCTATTCACCGTGAGAGTTTTGTTCGTTCATTATCGTGAGTGTTTACATTCCTCTGCAAGCACACGTTAGCTTGGCTTTGCAAAAACTCGCTGATCAAATCACAGAGACAGAACAACAACACCTGGACTCTGTT
>NW_015551195.1:51489-53075 GCF_001515605.1 Sinocyclocheilus anshuiensis | reverse complement strand
TTAACTGTAAGCCTTTCTACTCGCCGCGGGAGTTTTGCTCGTTCATTCTCGTGAGTGTTTACATTTCTCCGCAAGCGCACATGAACCTGGCTTTGCAAAAACTCGCTGATCAAATCACAGAGACAGAACAACAACACCTGGACTCTGTTATAATCATTCTTGGGGACTTTAATACAGCAAATCTTTCCAGTGAACTGCCAAAATACAGACAGCATGTTACATGTCCCACCAGAGACAGTAATATATCGGACCATTGTTACACCACAATAAAGGATGCATATCTGTCCCCAGAGCAGCTTTGGGGCTCTCTGATCACTGTTTAGTTAATCTTATACAGACAGAAATTGAAATCATCTAAACCTGTATTAAGGACTGTTAAAATATGGACTGATGAAGCAGAGCGGGATTTACAAGCCTGTTTCGACCTCACTGATTGCAGTGTTTTTGAAACTGCTGCCAACGATCTGGACGAGCTCACGGAGACTGTAACATCTTGTATCAGTTTCTGTGAAGATATGTGCATTCCTACCAGGACTCATCTAACTTACAACAATGACAAAAACTCAGAGAGCTCCGTCAGGCCAAAGAAGATGCTTACAGGAATGGGAACAGAGTCTTGTATAAACAGGCTAAATACACACTGGAAAAGGAGATCAAAGTGGCAAAGAGGAATTATTCTGAAAAGCTAAGGATCCAGTTCTCTTCCAATGACACGGCTTCAGTGTGGAAAGGTCTGAAAGGCATCACCTCCTACAAGACACCATCCCCCAGCACTGTGGAGAATCAACAACTGGCAGACGATCTGAATGAGTTCTACTGAAGGTTTGAGAAAACACCATTAACACCTCCAGCAACCCCCACTCTCCCCCACACCTACACTTCAGATCAGTGAAGATAATGTGCATCAGGTCTTCAGAAAGAACAAGAGAAGAAAGGCACCAGACCCAGACGGTGTGACACCAGCCTGTCTGAAAACCTGTGCTGACCAGCTGGCCCCCATCTACACTAGGGGTGTAACAGTATGCGTATCGTGTACCGAACGGTTCATGCGCAAATTCCAAATGGAAGTGATCATTCCTATCCCCTTGGAGTGGGGACTTTGGAGTGAGCAGGGCACGTGCGTGCCATTATGTAGTTGTTTGGAATGCACTGGGCAAAGGGAGCGATGTAATTTCCTCATTATATTCAGCTGGCATGTTCCCGTGACAACACAGTACGGTGTCAGTCAGCAGATGTCGCTGTTTTAATGTCATATATGTCATTTTATTGTTGTTAACATAACTGTTGCAAATAAACATACATTTTATATTTAAATTTTTTTTTAAATATGCTATATAATATATATAAAACTTTTGAAAATATAAAATGTATTTTTTTTTATGCCGGTGTCCATCAGCGAATCTGCTGACGGACACCGTGCTGTCACGGGAACATGCCAGCTGAAGATAATGAGGAAATTACATCACTCCCTTTGCCAAGTGCATTCCAAATGACTACATAATGGCACGCAAGTGCCCTGCTCACTCCAAAGTCCCCACTCCAAGGGGATAGGGATGATCACTTCCATTTGGAATTTGCCCCGTGAA
>NW_015551195.1:45633-47143 GCF_001515605.1 Sinocyclocheilus anshuiensis | reverse complement strand
GTGCGTGCCATTATGTAGTCGTTTGGAATGCACTTGGCAAAGGGAGCGACGTAATTTCCTCATTATATTCAGCTGGCATGTTCCCGTGACAACACAGTACGGTGTCAGTCAGCAGATGTCGCTGTTTTAATGTCATATATGTCATTTTATTGTTGTTAACATAACTGTTGCAAATAAACATACATTTTATATTTAAATTTTTTTTTAAATATGCTATATAATATATATAAAACTTTTGAAAATATAAAATGTATTTTTTTTTATGCCGGTGTCCATCAGCGAATCTGCTGACGGACACCGTGCTGTCACGGGAACATGCCAGCTGAAGATAATGAGGAAATTACATCACTCCCTTTGCCAAGTGCATTCCAAATGACTACATAATGGCACACTGTCATGCGTGCCTACTGTGCTGGAGCGAGGAGACATAGGAGATTCCAATATTTATTGAACAGAACACCAGGAAAGCACACGTAGCACTAGGGTGAGACAAACAATTCCGGAAGCTGGACATGGAAACACACAGGGCTTAAATTATGGGACTAATCAAGGAATTAACAAGGAGATTAAAGGAACACAGCTGAAACTAATGGAACTCAAATGGGAACAGGACCAGGAAAACCAAATATGGGCATAATCATAAACATGGAGCATGTGGGGGAGGAAAACAAAACACAAGACATGAAACAGAGTCTGACACACAAGTGCCCTGCTCACTCCAAAGTCTCCACTCCAAGGGGATAGGGATGATCACTTCCATTTGGAATTTGCCCGTGAACCGTTCGGTACACAATGCGCGTACCGATACACCCCTAATCTTCACTAGGCATGGGACGATAACCTGTTTCAAGGTATACCGCGGTTTGGAAAAGTCACGATTTCAAAACCACTAAAATTGTCCATTATACCGTTCCTGCGTTATGCGCAGTTTTTTTACGGGTCGTCAAAGACAGAAAGTGCAGGACTCCCTCAGCTGTGTTCAGCGAAGAGCGTAGCGAGTCACACGATCCTCCTCCTCCGGTTGGTGCGAGCGGTCAGAGTCACCTGTGTGTGGGATGGCCGAAGGAGATGAATCCCTGGTACTTTTCCCCCCGTCGAAAAAGACAAAGTCTGTCGTATGGGAATTTTTCGGATAACGTAGACTAACCATGTTCCGTACACAATGATGTTCCATACAGATGACGTTTTAGCGCTGGTCGCTAAATAAATACTTCCAAGTCGAACATAAACTATATATCTGTCATCTTCGGTTTTCTCCCTCTTTCACCCCCGATCAAGACAGAGACCCACCCACCGTTTGTTTCAGTGTTGAAATAAATACTATTTGGCTTGATACTGAGGCAGATAACATGGCTAATTAACTAGCTAACGTCAACTAGTTTCCTCCCTCACGTTACTTCACAGAGTGAGGAATAGCAGTCTAAAGTACGTACTGTAGCCTACTTTTCTGCGATTTAGTACAATAATTAAATTTAGCTGGTATCACGTCTATACTTTTAAGCCTCCTGCC
>NW_015551195.1:29703-44769 GCF_001515605.1 Sinocyclocheilus anshuiensis | reverse complement strand
CTCTCTCTTTCCTTATGTGTGTATGTGCACACATCCTCGTACCTCACCGCTCCAAACCATAGCTCCAAACTTAATCCGGGAAAGGTGAACATTCCTGCATCATAACTTGGACTGAAAGATGAATGTGTAGAAAGCGAGCATGTCTCCAAAAACCTTGTTGAGCTGCAGGTTTATGCATGCATTGTTTATTAATTTTTTTATTTTATTTTTTACAGAAATTATGTTTTGATTATATTTTTGATTATTGAGCTGCAGGTTTAGGCTCACTTAAGTGACTGCATTTAATTAAGAAGAATTTAATTATTTATTCTAATTATTTAGCCTGACATGTTTACTGTTCCAAAATGTTCTATATGTTTCTTAAAAATAAAATGTGTTCAGTGGGAAAAAAAGTGTTTTTTTTTTACCCAGACATTTAAAAATAACATATTTTAGAGCTGTAATCGCAATACCGTGATATTTTTTTTTATCTAAGGTTATCATACTGTCAGAATCTCATACCAGCCCATGCCTAATCTTCACACAGATCTTCAACAGATCACTGGAGCTGTGCGAAGTCCCCTCATGCTTCAAACACTCCGCCATCATCTCCATCCCAAAGAAACCCAAAATTACAGGACTAAATGACTACAGACCTGTAGCTCTAACATCTGTGTCCATGAAGTCATTTGATAAACTGGTTTTGGCTTATTTGAAGGAAATCACTGGACCCTTACTGGACGATGTAGTCAACATGGAATTGCACTTTATCCTGCAGCATCTGGACAGACCAGGTACTTATGTGAGGATCCTGTTTGTGGACTTCAGCTCTGCTTTTAACACTATCATCCCAAACCTCCTCCTGCCCAAACTAACTCAGCTATCCATGCCCACCTCTGTTTGCCAGTGGATCACCAGCTTCCTGACAGACAGGCAGCAGCTAGTGAGGCTGGGAAAATACACATCCAGCTCCTGTATGATCAGCACTGGCACCCCCCAGGGTTGTGTTCTCTCCCCACTGCTCTTCTCCCTGTACACCAACAACTGCACGTCTAAATTCTGTCACGAAAACAAATTCCTTGTATGTGTAAACATACCTGGCAATAAAAGCTCATTCTGATTCTGAAACAACAAAAACAAATTCTAACCTTTGAGAAAAATACTGTAGTACATACAATTGTCGATTTGTATATTTTTATTCCTTATTTACTTGTTCTATTTTTTTTTAATCTTCTTTTTTTTATCTGCGTTTTTGTCCTGTCACTGTCATTCTGTTGCACTGTGAAGCTTCTGTCACGAAAACAAATTCCTTGTATGTGTAAACATACCTGGCAATAAAAGCTCATTCTGATTCTGATTGTGTGTTATAAATGATCATATGTACTCTTAAAAGTAGGGTTGGGCGTTATCACTAATTATCCATAATGATAATTATCACGATATAAAACTGCATACTGTTTAGTAATTTTTTGTGACTCTTTAAAAAACATGCCGAAACCGAAGACAGCTGCAACAGGTGATGCTTCTTTGGGTGCACATGCATTAATGTCTCACGACTACGCTGCCCCTGTTGTTGAAGAGATGATGGAAACTCAATCAGTGAGTGTAAGGAGACCGTTGGAATCTACACCTACTAAAATTCCTGTACCTCAAAAAAAAGTAAAAGGGGATGGTCAGCTTGAGGTTTCCAACGCCGCCATTCTTGACGTGATAAATAATCTGACAACCATGATGGAGGGTTTCGAGACGCAACTAAGGCAGAATAAGCTAATGATAGCCGAACTGTCAAAAGGTGTTGAATTTAACGCAAAGGAGATCAAGGACTGTAAATATGCATCCAGTAACCTTGGAAAAGAAGTGTCCAAGATGGCAAAGGAAAATGCGGAGCTTAAGGAGCAGGTTCAGGAACTGGAGCGTTATAAGCGACGCTGGAATCTCAAGCTTCGCGGTTTAAAAGAGAAAACTGAAGAAAGAACACGAGACGAGGTACTTGGTATCATGGCAAAGATCAATCCTCAGTGGTCCACAAAATTGTAAAGTATGGTGGATTCGGTACATCGCGTGGGAAAGTTGGAGATGGGGCGAAAACGACAGGTGGTTATCCAATTCACCATGAGGCACTACAGAGATGAATTCTGGCGTCTTACGAAGAATTCCTCAGTATGCAAAGATTTGAACATCAGTTTTGCCGAGCACATCCTTCCAGTGGACAGGGAGGCAAGAGCACTACTGTGGCCGCAGATAAAGCAGGTCACCGAGCTTATTTCAGAGGTCCATATGGCTACATCGACGGGAAAAAAATCTCTGCTACTTAAGGTTTTTGCGGTCTGTCATTACAAAGGAACTTAAGAAGGACTCTATAATGTCTGTTTAAGGGACGCCAAGCACTTCTTTCACAGCAAAGTTCATTCATTCTTATTTACTTTGTTCTTAATTGTGTTACCACACATATAGAAACATAAGGAGAGCAAGAGATTGATTGTTAGAGTCAGTTTATTTTTAATTAATACTATAGTAGTTCAGTTTCCTTTACATCTTTAACTAGCCATTAATTTATCAATTGAATGGGTGACCTGTCCTCATTAATCATGCAAACATTTGCCCCCCCTGAGAGAATTGGCAGGAGCCGCCACTGGTGGATTCGGTACATCACGTGGGAAAGTTAGAGATGGAGCGAAACCGACAGGTGGTTATCCAATTCACCATGAGGCACTACAGAGATGAATTCTGGCGTCTTACGAAGAATTCCTCAGTATGCAAAGATTTGAACATCAGTTTTGCCGAGCACATCCTTCCAGTGAACAGGGAGGCAAGAGCACTACTGTGGCCGCAGATAAAGCAGGCAAGAGAAGCAGGTCACCGAGCTTATTTCAGAGGTCCATATGGCTACATCAACGGGAAAAAAATCTCTGCTACTTAAGGTTTTTGCGGTCTGTCATTACAAAGGAACTTAAGAAGGACTCTATAATGTCTGTTTAAGGGACGCCAAGCACTTCTTTCACAGTTTATTCGTTCTTATTTACTTTGTTCTTGTTCAAATGTTCTCTTTAAAAACTGATTTCTGTTTTTCTTCCTTCAATGTTATGGGTCTTCGAGATAACGTGAAACGCAAAGCTCTTTTCTTATTGTGTAAAGGTAAAAAGGCACACTGTTATATGTTCCAAGAAACTCACTCGAGTGTTTTAGATGAGAAATTTTGGACTAATCAGTGGGGGGACAAAATTTTATTTTGTCATGGAACGAATCGTTCAGCGGGAGTTGCCATTTTGTTTCATAATTGCCCTGGAAAAGTAATTGTACATAAATCCAGTGATAATGGTCACTGGCTCATTTGTGTGCTTTCCATTGATGACATGTTTATTATAATAGGAAATATATATGGTTATAATACTATTAATCAAAACAGGGAACTGCTATCGGAAGTTTCTGAAGTTATAATGGGCCTGAAACTTGCATATTCCACAGACAATATTATATTAGGAGGGGATTTTAACATGGTGCAGGATGATTGGCTGGACCGCTTTCCATCTAAATTTAATAGTCATCACTACAATCCTATTTTATGTCATTTTTGTAGTTAATTTGGCTGGTTCATTTGTTCATTAGTTCATAATTATCTTCTTAATTCGGAGGCCTTTTGCCAAGGAGTTAAAAATATTATTGCAGAAGTGAGTGAAGATTCTTCACTTTCCTCGAATATTAGTAAATAGGAATATTTGAAATGTAGAGTTCGTAATTATTCTATTTCCTTTGGTAAACAGCTAAAAAAATCGACCCATTTAGAAGAAGTTAATCTTATTAGAGAGATAAGTGAATGTTGCAGTAATAGTCAGTCTGATGATTCAGATAGAGCAAAGCTTTTATTTTTACAATCCAAACTTGATACTATTTATGTTGAAAAGGCGAAAGGTGCTTACATCCGTTCAAGGGCCAAGTGGATAGAAGAAGGGGAGAGAAATTCAGCGTACTTCTGCAGATTGGAAAAGAGCAGGCAGGAGAAAAATTATATACGATCTTTAATTATTGATGGCAGTGAATCTTCCAACGCTAATGATATTGCACAAAAAATCTTTCTCTTTTATAGTAACTTATAAGTCGACATTTTCTAAAATTAATGTAGATGCTTTTTTTGATAGTATTAAGCCATTTATTCCACAAATCAGTTTGGAGTTTCAAGAGATTTGTGATGCAAAAAAATCGTTACAGGAGTTAGAGAATGCTTTGCAATCTTTATCCTCTGACAAATCTCCTGGCTCCGATGGTTTAACGGCCAATTTTTACAATTTTTTTTGGGATTCAATAAAATTTATTTTATTTAAGGCTTTGACAGAGGTTGAATGTCTTTCACTTTCCCATACCATGAAGCAAGGGGTTATAATTCTCATTCCCAAGCCAGGCAAAGATCCTAAGATTTTAGATAACTTGCGGCCCATTACATTGTTAAATAATGATTATAAATTGTTAGCACACATTTATTCTAATCGGCTGAAGACTGGATTATCTCAGATTATAAACAATACGCAGGGTTTATGAAGGGTAGATCGATTCACAATAACTTACGTTTGGGTCAAGATCTGATTGATTATAAAGACAAGATTAACGACGAGAATTAGAATTGTATGGGTTTGGGAAACAGTTTAGAAGTATAATTGGTAGTTTATATCAGGATACAAATTGTTCTGTTTCATTGATTGAAGGGACCACGTCACGCTTTAATATAAGCCGAGGTATTAAACAAGGTTGTCCCATTTCGCCTTTACTTTTTATTTTGGCCGCTGAAATGCTTGCTCTCGCAATTAAAAATTCTGACATTGAGCAATTGAAGGTTTTTGATGATTCCATAGTGATCAGTCAATTGGCTGATGACACGGTCTTGTGTCTTAATCTAAGTAAATGTGAAATAATTACATTGAAATAATCTCAGCTCACACAAATTTGCAATGTACCAATTAAATCTAGGATCAAATATCTTGGTATTCTACTTACCAAAGATAAAGAACTAAGTGAATCACTTAATATATCTAATAGAATTGATGAATGTAAGGCCAGATTGGACAGATGGATGCAGAGAGACATTTGAGACGTCAACAGGGTTCGCTGTTTTTTTTGGCGGGGTTCCCCTGCTAAATTTCGCATTCCAGGAGATAAATATCATGTTATTGGAGTCGCTTCAACCCGCGGACATGAAAAACAACCCGCGGCAACAGTAGCCTTGTCCAAATACCCACACTTGCGGTCTTTTCACGTGACCACCTGAACACTTATATGACGTATTTCCTGTATTTGGCCGAAGTGTTCAAGTGAGCATGAAGACCACAAGTGTGTGTCGAACTTTTCATTACCTGATGGGAAACACTTGTAGTGTTGTAAAAATGCAAGTGTTTACACAGCTTTATTTTAATTTTAAATACTTTGCATTTTAAAATCAACTTCTAAATGTCTGTTCAGTAGTCCCTATAACGTGACATCATCCCCTTTATCTTTGCGGCTTTAGAATTGTATGGGTTTGGGAAACGGTTTAGAAGTATAATTGGTAGTTTATATCAGGATACAAATTGTTCTGTTTCATTGATTGAAGGGACCACTTCACGCTTTAATATAAGCCGAGGTATTAAACAAGGTTGTCCCATTTCGCCTTTACTTTTTATTTTGGCCGCTGAAATGCTTGCTCTCGCAATTAAAAATTCTGACATTGAGCAATTGAAGGTTTTTGATGATTCCATAGTGATCAGTCAATTGGCTGATGACACAGTCTTATTTCTAAAGAATACTGATCAGGTTCCAAAAACTCTCCAAATTATTAATAACTTTTCTAATGCATCGGGCTTATGTCTTAATTTAAGTAAATGTGAAATAATGACATTGAAAGAATCTCAGCTCACACAAATTTGCAATGTACCAGTTAAATCTAGGATCAAATATCTTGGTATTCTACTTACTAAAGATAAAGAACTAAGTGAATCACTTAATATATCTAATAGAATTGATGAATGTAAGGCCAGATTGGACAGATGGATGCAGAGAGACATTTCTATATTTGGAAGAATTTTATTGACAAAAGTGGAATCTCTGTCTAGATGCATTTATCCTGCAGGATCCCTTCCCATTTCTAATAAGAAAATTAAGTTAATTAATCAGCTGAATTTTAATTACATTTGGAAGAGAAAAGCTCATTATGTTAAAAAAGGGACACTAGTGAAGGATTACAAAGAAGGGGGGTTGCAAGCCATAGACTTTGACTGTATGAATGGAACTTTCAAGATAAATTGGCTTAAAAATTTTCTAATAAATAATGACAGTTTCTGGTTCTGCGCCCCTAGAAATATCTTCGGTAGTGTTGGTGGAATAGATTTTATTGTACCTTTTGTGATGTTGATATTGAAACGACTGTACATTTATTATTTGACTGTTCACTCAGTAGAGCCTTTTGGTCTGATACATGAGTGGCTTAAAGTTTCAATGAAGCTGTCTTCTCAATTTTCTAAATTATATAATTTTTGGTCTAATAATGGAAGATGTACATACTCAAGTTGTACTGAATAATATTTTCATTTTGGGTACATTTTATATTCATAAATGTAAGTGCCTTAAAACAAAGCCATTGTTTTTTGTTTTTCAAAAGGAATTTTGGATGTACTGTAAATCTGTAAGACTGTTAAAATGTAAATCTGGAAGAAGACTGTTTGGTTTATTGCAGAAATGTAAATTATTAGAAGACCCTTTTGTGTAATTATTTTTCTTTCTTTCTTTTCTCTCTTCATGTTTTTTTTTCTCATTTTGGTGCTCTGTTCTTGAGGCCTAATTTTGCCCTTCATGACAACTGTGAGGGGGGTGAATTTTTTGTTATAACTCATCCGTTTATATTATATTAAGCTTAAAGTTCTGCATAATTAAGGGCGTGGCCACTTGAGTGACAGGGGGATTGCCGCTGCTGTCACCACCATCGAGCTAGGTGGGCGTGGCTTCACCAACCTGCTCCCGCCTCTTTGCCCATTTTCGATTATCCGGGAGTGACGTGCGGTGACGCGCTGCCAAGATGGCGACGGCCGGCTCCGCCCACTTTTGAGCTTCAAAAACGCTCTTCGGAAATCTACGGGTGACGTCACGGACACTACGTCCATGTTTTTATACACTCTATGGTTTAACCACAGCTCATTCATTTACGTGTAATCCTGTAGTAAATCTGCACTCGCGGTTTATTTCGTTGTATGCAGTACAATTTGTTGGGTATGGATAAGGATATAGGTTACAAATACCCAGTGGTCGAATTGTAAAAAATCCCCCTGGGGTTCTGTAGCTAATTTTACGTAATGATTACAAAATTTGTCTAATTTAAAAAATATATATATATTTATAATGAATAATGATGACAATAAAACCACCAGTAGGTGGCAGCAAGTCCCTGTTTTGATAAATGATTTATTGAATCGTTCAAATCAAACAATTAGTTTAAAACGGCTGATTCAATTAGAAATGAAACAAGCCTGCATCCGAATGTGCAAACTATCCCATCCTAAATTCTATGTGATATTAGTCATTTTCAATACTATTTAGGCAGATATGGTGGATAGTCCTAGTTGATAGTCCACATTGGGACGCAGGGAAAGTGTCCATCTGAATGGACGGACGGTTGAATCACTGGCTCACTCGATTCATTCAAAAACTGATTCATTCAAGCTATGCACTGTTGTATAAAATTAATAGCACATTTGTGCTCGCGCATGTACTGATATTCAGAAAAGTACATTGCTTGTGCAATGAATATAAAATATTAACACTCATACATGGGTATTTTTTCTTTAATTGCTTGAATTATAAGTTTTTTTTTACCTGTATTCTAATAGGCTTCATCGCGCAGTGAATGCTTTTGGACTCTCAAGACGTGTTTTTGTTTGGTTTTTGCAAGGTCGATCACTCGACAATCAGCTCTCCTATCATCTCTCAGTCCCTCACAGTTACACATACGGCACAATAACATGTCAGGGGAATCTTTAAATTCTAATGAAGGAAAGATTCTACCTTTTCTGTTGTCTTCTTTTTAAAGGAGTTCAAAAGTTGCGCTAGAAACATTTTGCGAAAAATGACAAAAACTTGCTTCCGCTTGTGCGCAGCTTGTTACAGAACCGAGTTCTGATTGGCCAATCGCCGTTATTTGTGCAGTCCAGTTGGTGGCGGTAATACACCATAAGCTGGCTTGTCAACCGCCATAAAATCGTACAAGAAGAAGAAGGATGGACGGCGCACGTGATTATCACATGATCACATCACATGCCTCTCTTTTTTACAGACACGCGTTTGGAGCGATTGAGTTCGGTAAAGTTGCTAGATCTTAAGTTGCGATTGAGTTTTTCTGGCTTTCTGGCTTCGGTTTGCGTTCACACAGAACTCCGGCCATTTTCAACATTTTTCCTGAATCAGAACCCAGTGTATATTTATCTAGAATCGGAGAACTTCCCCATTTGCGCAGCGCTAACATGCCGGCTCGGTTTAACCCGTAAGTATGTTTTAAATACAGCTCAAAACCAGGTTGTATGATTGCGTCATGTTTTAGCAAAACGTTTATTTCTGTTTAGACATCTCAAAACACAAATGAGCTCATTTAACTAACATTTTGTTTCATTTCAACTCTTTAAACAGCACTACCCAGAATGCATCGCACAATGCATTCTGGGTAGTGCTGTTTAGAGCGTTTAAAGCTGATACAGTATTGAAAATAAAAGAACAATTTAGTAGCGAAATAAATACAGAAAAAAGGGCAACTAGGGGTTTTTCTTCGAGTTTAAATCCCTGTATTAAATGACAGAAATGTCTTCCTTTTCATTAATTCAGAAGTCAGAAAGAGAAGGAATTTGACTTGGTGACAGGAGCGTCCAGTGCAGAAGAAAGTAGAGACATAAACATACATGATAGGACAGACATGCGTAGATTTACACAGTACAAATGGATTATAACAGTAATATAAGAAAAACAGAAAATTAAATAATGCATTATATACAGAAGTAGAAATATAGAGAAAAAACTATTGTTTAAACGAATACACAGATAGGTTATTTACAAGTGTACTAATAGATTTCACCATCTTTCCCCCAGTTGATAAATTACATTAATTACATCTTCTGTATTACAAGTTTTCTGGAATGTTATGCAAATGAGGCATTTAATTAAATGTGCACTCATTTGCATACAAAAAAAGCGTGCCTGCGTCCCAATGTGCATACTATCCATGCTAAATTCTATGTGATATTAGTGATTTTCAATACTATTTAGGGCAGATAGGGTGGATAGTATGCACATTGGGACGCAGGGTCTGTGTGCTTTTGTTTTCAGAATTTTCTTCTCCACTTCAGCAGCACTATTTAAAGTGATCATGTAGTGCACATCTACCACATAATCAGCCCTTTTCTGTTCTCCTCAGGGCCAAACGGCTGATTTTACTGCCGTGCATCATTGTCTGTGCAGGTGAGTATTTTATGTCTGCATAATGTCAGTGTTTTTTTTTTTTTTTTATGAAAACATGTCAATAATCCATTGTTTACATCCTCAGGTTGTGCTTCTGTACCGCAGACGTGTGTCCAGTGTTCCCTGTCTTGCGATGGAGAACCTGAGCCGAAGAATAATGAGAGCGTTATTGTTCTTGTAGAGCATCTTTCAGAAAAAGTTCATGAAGAAGTATATACGCTCTCAAGTTTGTGTGATAGAGGACGCTGTTCAGTCCCAGGCTGTTTCCAGAGGGACACACACTACACACTGAAAATATATGCAAATAACGATGATCCGGTGCCTGAAATATTGATTGACAAATCTAATTTACGGCCTGGTAAGGACACTAACCATCTAACCCATGCTTAAAGAACTAGTTTACCCACAACTGAATGTTTACTCGTCCTCATTATGCTCTGTGTCTTTCATCTGAGAAACATGAAGGTGATTTGAGTGAACTGCTCTTTAAGTTATTTTAAAGATGTAATTCTATATACATACTGAATATGTTAATGATTGGTTCACTCTCTCTAATTCTCCACAGACTGTGGTCCAGAGGGCGTATCAGTCAGGAAAGGTAAGTAAACAACCATTAAACACCCCATAATTGTGTATTAATTAAAGTTTTCTATCTACATTTAAAACTCAAGATATTTCTGTATATTTAAGATGACAATGACTATGTTTACATGCACCCTCATAATGTGAATCAAATTAGATTTAAGCAATATTGCACTTAAACTTTACCTGATGTACACATAATACTTCGATCAAACTGATAAAGTAAAATATTTGGTGCATGCTGATGTTAATCACAATAAACGGGCGTCTGAATACTTTATTCGCATTAGGCGTGCTGAAGAAACTAAATTCTTGTTGACAGCTTTGCGTGACATGAACGTAATGCAGCATATTGTTGGTCAAAAACATTGAAATGGAGACATTTTTAGGCCGGATACTAAATAAACACCGGTATTCGGTATGAACCGGTATACCGCCCAGCACTACCGGATACCAAGAAAGCGTGACCAAATCAAAGTACTCAGTAATGCATCTACTGAAATGATGGCATTATTAGTGCGCATGTAAACACAGTCAATGATGGAGTTAAATTTGGTGCAGGAATTCATGCAAATTCTGGTTCTTTTCCAGACCCAAACGGTGCTGATGGGAAGCACTGTAACAAGCTCCTGATCCTGCTGGCCTTTTGCTTTTGGATCGTCTTCCACCTTGAGGGACCAAGATAATGTCACATATACACAGCAGCTACTCCAGGGCCAAAGAAATGCTGTTCTTTATGCACTACAGCATTACAACACCTGAAACTATCATCTCAGGCTTTACATTACAGGACAATGGACTTTCTCAGACCAGGAGGCCTCTATGATCAAAAATGCATTAAAGGAACCATTGTTTTTGTTAGGCCTGTTTATATATATACCACAGTTGATCTGTTAAAAGAAAATTATTAATGTAAAGTATTTATATTAAATATTTATATATTTAAATGTTGTCTTCAAATATTCTTTTGTTCACTATTTCTTTTTACTTTTTTTACAAAAAGAAAATGCAGCAGATTATACAGCAATAATGCAACACCGTGGAAAATTATAAGCATTATAAATGGGTTTACAGTTCAACACTTATGCAGATATCTCTTCATTGATTTAATTTTTAATTATTGTTAAAATGGTAATCATTATTATTTGATGGGTAATAAATAAAAACATATACATTCAGTTAGATTAGATATTTGTTCTGCCTGTTTTTAGTGCAGATACATCCGGTGTAAGATATTTATGGCTGGTAAATTTCTGCCCATTGGCAGATGTGACAAAATGTTAGTTTTAGAGCCTGTGCATGCACACATGAAGTTACATTAAAGCTTACGTAGACCACATCCAATAATACATACAAAAAATTTATATTTTTATATTATGAATAATTATAGCATTGTACATAAAACAGGAGCTGCTGCAAGAAAACAAAGCTATTCAAATTATGTAGAAGCTGCGTAAGCTTTAGTTAAAGGAAATGGAAACACTTTGTGGTTGAAGTGTCGCGCTTTGCATTGAGACCTGTAGTTTGATCTGCATCTTTACGAATGACACAATGGAGAAGGTCATGTTCTTTTGTGCTTTTTCATACAGAATAATTCAGATCACTTCCAGCGGTAAATTTATTCTACTTTACGATTTCACATAACTGACCTTTTTAAACTTAAATATAATGTTTTTATCGAAAAAATTTTTTTCCAGATGTTTCAGAGCATGATGTGAGTATTTTACGAGTCCGGCTGAATGAAAGCATCCGTCTGAACTGCAGCATGACCGACAGATATGAAATCTCCTGGTATCACCAGAATCCTGATTCTGGACGACTAACGCTGCTGATGTCTGCCAAGACCAGCAGTGTAGCGGGAAGAAAACTGCTAGTTAGGTACAATCAAAACTGGAGTCGTCTGACAGTTGAAGCAGATGTGGAGATCAACACAGTCACGCTAGTTATTTCTGAACTAACAGAGTCAGATGCAGGTCTTTATTTCTGTGGAACAAAATCAGTGGAAATGCACTTCAACAAACCCATCAGACTACAGATGGAGGGTTAGTACTGCTGACTTCCCAGTTTCTCTCAAATCTTTATAATGATTTCAATGAGGAGATTTTTTAGTAAATTATTTTACTGTTGCTCGATTTATTTCAATCATCACTAGTACTCATAAAAATGAAAGTTTCCAGAAAGGGTGTTTTTTTTTTTCACAGCAATGGCATACAACTATTTTTGTTTCTACAAAGAACCTTCAAGTGCACAGATTTTGAAAGAAGCATTGTTTTCTTATGAATATTTTAATCACCTATAGAACCATTTTCCTCTATATAGAACCTTTTGTGGATTGGAAAGATTCTGTGCAATCATAAGGCGGTGTTTGTGCTCCAGATATGAATGATTCTTCAAATCATCGTGTGTTGTTGAGCAGTTTGCTGCTATAATAATATAATCTCTTTGTGTTTTATAAAGTGATCATATATTTAAAATATTTTCAGACAAGCCGACAGAGAGAGAGGACAAAGCTCATTCTGTCACAGATCCACCAGAGGATGCTGAGATCACAGGTGAGAGCGGAAATCACTCTTGTTCGTGTCTCATACAGGCATCTCTAGTTCTAAAATCAGTATGAATTCTTCAGTCAAGTGCATTGGTGTACAAGTTCATCAGTCTGACTGGATAATCTTTAAAATAAACGATCCAAAATAGTGTTTTTGCAGAGATTCAAAAGAAAAACAAACAAACATTTTTTGTTTCCCAGGGAACAGTGAACAATTTTGAAAGGTGATGCATACATTTATTTCTTTTGACTTTACTAAGACATAAAATAGGCTACCATAATGCATTTGCAGATATTTGGAAACATGTTAAGTTTACACACTTGTTTCTCAAAACAAACAAACAAAAACAATTCTACAGCAAGATAATGTGTGTTCCGTGTCAGAATGTCTGTTTTTGTTTTGGTCTGTGTGACTCTGCCCATTTATAGCTTACTATATTTGTATTTCTATATATGTATTTCTACAGCCCAGGTTGCCAGTTGGCAGTAAATATATGGGATTAGATCTCTGCCACAATTCTGCATGTGAAAGATCATATTTTGAGTGCACAAAAGTGCATTTTGTGGAGAAAATGTTTGGCAAAGAAGAAAGTTTTTCAAGCTCACGAAAATGTATTTTGCATTTAAAATAAGTTTTTGGATGTGTGCAGACCTTCTCTTTTGCGTGTGCAAAGTTTCACTAGCTTGCTCCCCTGATGCTTGCCCTCAGTGCTCTCTGCTTGCTCAACACAACCCAATATGCCATAATTCCAGCCAATCAGAGACAAGGCTGCTAAATTCTGATTGGCTGCCTTGACAACCAATCGCAACATTCCCTGCACTACTGACTACAGCGGAAGAGAAAAAATACAGTGCATGCATACTTATTATGTAAGTTGATATTCTGATCATATTTTTTTCCAAGCACATTTTACCAATTCCAAACGACATCAATCTTAGTAACTACTATTAATCTTGAATAACTGAAATATAATTGTTCATGAAGGCTGGAAGTGAAAAACGCCTTATGTTCAGGTTTGCATAATTATTTAAAAGAACTATATCTCTACAGCATTTTTATCATCTAAAGAAACCTTTTCCACTATAAAGAACCCTTTCTGGGGTTGTTTAGTTGCCAAGCAACATATATCACAGAATGTGCGTCACAGATTTTTACAACGGCTTCAAACTCAGTATAAATCAGGATTAGTGTCTCAACTATGATTATTTTGAAAATGTTGTTTGAATAATTCTCTGCCTGTCTGTAGATGAAGTGACTCTGATGGAGCGTGTGCTGATGTTCGGTGGTGTTGGTCTGGCTGTGCTTGTGTTTTTTCTGGCTACAGTCATTGTAGGAGGAATCGTTCACTATCGCGGCTGGCAGAAAGGATGGACCGCAGCCAAACGCTCATCTCTGATTCACCACAAATCACTTAAATGACACATTTGTGTGCTTTATTTTTCACTCTATCCCATTAATCAGCATTGCTGTAGGTTACAACCGATGGTGGCTCACCATATGGATCAGATGTGGTTCTGTTGGCCAGATCTCAGACTTCTGTTGTGGCAAGAATAGCATTATTATGTACATATAAGCTGAATTCAAGAGGAAATATACATGCTATCTGTTTTATGGCACATAAAGCTTGATTAAATAAAAATGTTTTCAATGTTAAATGTGCTGTTGGGAGTTCTGATCAAACAAACTACACTAAAACTAAGAAATGATGTGTGTTTGTGCATTTTCTGGTAGAAAACCTGATCATAACCAAAGCTAAACCTCTTCAAACACAACTGTATATGTGCAATGATGTCTCAGAAAAATATATATTTTTTTCACATCAATCATAATTTCCTCACTGACTGCAATAAGATTGCACAACTAAAACCACAGAAATATGAGGTGATAAACCGTCTACCATTGACACTAGAGAGTGTTACTTAAAAAAATCACTATATTTAGACAAGACTAATAGAATAAGAGTTCAAATCACTGAATATATGGAAAGATGAAGGAAGATACTCCTTTAAAGGGGTCATCGGATGCCCATTTTGCACAAGTTGATATGATTCTTTAGGGTTTTAATGAAAAGTCTATAACATACTTTGGTTAAAATGTCTCAATGGTAGTGTAAAAAACACCTTTTTTACCCTGTCAATAATGAGCTCTGTTTTTAGCAAGCCATTCTAGTAGTTTACTTTAGCCGCGAAACTTGCTTACTAGCACATATTAGGAAAGACGATTTGCAAAGATTCATAAAAACCCTTATACTCACTTCTACTGTAGATGAAGCTGGATCACGAATGATTCGCGCGAACATAGACTCATTTAGGCAGATCGGGGATCGGCACATTCACTTCAAAACGAAAGTAATGTTAATCCTCTGCGTCTTCAGCAGCTCAGATGTCGGGAGTAAATGATGACTGCTATATGTTCATTATTACATCCAACAATAAAGCACCTCAATCGCTTAATCAGAGACATTCTTGTCTTCCCCTGCACCAGAGTCAACACAATGGCG